>NW_026440580.1:0-37599 GCF_025698485.1 Gossypium arboreum
ATCAGTCGACCAGGTCTACGAATCTATTCTAACTATCAACAAATTCCTAGGATTTTAGGCGGGATGGGGATTGTAATTCTTTCTACTTCTCGGGGTATAATGACAGACCAGGAGGCTCGACTAGAAGGAATCGGTGGAGAAATTTTGTGTTCTATATGGTAATCTGTCCGGTATACGAATTGTATCGAAACTCTCCATTTGTGCAAAAAAAAGAAAAAGCACGGGTTGTCTAATAGAACTCCTCCTGCCCTACGGTAGTTGATACGTCAAGAAGTTTTACCTGGAATAAAGAACAAAAAATGGATTCATGAAGGTTTAATTTAATTAGTAAATCACTCCCACTCTGGATTCCTTTAGATAATGAAGATCTGATTTTAGGTTTTATGTTTCGGGAGAGTTTACCAACGTGGGATAGAGTCAACAAAAGTGAAGTAAGTGCTTATGATTCAACCAGGGGGCGTATAATTTATAGACTTCGCAACAAGGATTCGAACGATTAGGTAGTTTTTCAACTTCAAGATTTCTTTCAGGGATCAATTCAAATTTCAAGAAACTTATTTTCTTCCAATAAGCGAATTCGGAAAAATTTAAGGAATAACAACTATGAAAATAAGGGCTTCCGTTCGTAAAATTTGTGAAAATGTCGCCTAATCCGTAGGAGGGACGAATTATCGTAATTTGTTTTAACCCGAGACATAAACAAAGACAAGGATAATCTTTCTATTCTAAAAGAACTCCTGAAAGAAAAACTAATCTTAAAGAAAGCGATAAACAAATAAAATAGAAGATCTGTTTTGACATGAAATGGATATATCCATATATCTCTGACTTATCTTTATGAAATGATAAAATGGCAAAACCTATACCAAAAGTTGGTTCACGTAGGAATGGGCGCAGTAGTGCACGGAAAAGTGCACGTAGAATACCAAGGAGTTATTCATGTTCAAGCAAGTTTCAACAATACCATTGTTACTGTTACAGATGTACGGGGTCAGGTAATCTCTTGGTCCTCCGCCGGCACTTGTGGATTCAAGGGTACAAGAAGGGGACCCTTTTGCTACTCAAACCGCAGCGGAAATGCTATTCGAGCAGTAGTAGACCAAGGTATGCAACGAGCGGAAGTTATGATAAAGGGTCCTGGTCTCGGAAGAGATGCAGCATTACGAGCTATTCGTAGAAGTGGTATACTATTAAGTTTCGTACGGATGTAACCCTATATGCCACATAATGGCTGTAGACCTCCTAAAAAGACGTGTGTGAAATAAACACTAAAGAGATTTCAAGAAAATAAATGATTCAATGATCTGATCAAATAAAATAATATTACTATGGTTCGAGAAAAGTAAAAGTCTCTACTTCGACTCGGACACGACAGTGAAGTGTGTTGAATCAAGAACAGATAGTAAGCGCCTTTATTATGGACGCTTTATTCTGTCTCCACTTATGAAAGGCCAAGCCGACACAATAGGCATTGCGATGCGAAGAGCTTTGCTTGGAGAACTAGAAGGAACATGCATTACACGTGCAAAATCTGAGAAAATACCCACGAATATTCTACCATAGTAGGTATTCAAGAATCAGTCCATGAAATTTTAATGAATTTGAAAGAAATTGTATTGAGAGGAATTTGTATGGAACTCGTAACGCCTTTATTTGTGCCAAGGGTCCCGGATATGTAACTGCTCAAGACATCATCTTACCACCTTCTGTGAAATCGTTGATAATACACAGCATGTAGCCAGCCTAACCAACCAATTGATTTGTGTATTGGATTACAAATCGAGAAAATAGGATACGGTATAAAAACATAAAAGAACTTTCGACGGAAGTTATCCTATAGATGCTGTATTCATGCCTGTTCGAAATGCGAATCATAGTATTCATTGTTATGGGAATGATAATGAAAACAGGAGATACTTTTCTAAATATGGACAAATGGAAGTTTAACTCCGAAAGAAGCACTTCATGAAGCTTCTCGTAATTTGATTGATTTATTTATTCCTTTTCTACATACGGAAGAAGAAAACTTACATTTAAACAATCAACACGATGTTACTTCCTTTTTTCCGTTTCATGATAGATTAGTTAAACTAACAAAAGAAAAAAAATAGCATTGAAATATATTTTATTGACCAATCAGAATTGCCTCCCAGGATCTATAATTGTCTCAAAAGTCAATATACATACATTATTGGACCTTTTGAATAACAGTCGAAGACCTTATGAAAATTGAACACTTTCGCATAGAAGATGTAAAACAAATATTGGGCATTCTAGAAAGAAGTAGAAAAAGCATTTCGAAATTGATTTATCAAAATTTTTAATCAATGGATTTTGAACCTTCAGCACAATCCATAGATTCGGACCAGAATTGAATAAATGTATCTAGGAGAATTCACTTTGCCTTTAGTGACTACTCCTAGATACGCTATCATGATATTTTTTTTAATTGATTCAATTTAAAAAGACCTAAAGTTAGGTTTATCAATCGGTAATGTTGCTCAATACCCAACCAAAGGGCTACTGCAGTACCAATCAAAAAACGGTTGTCGCTACTGGACGACGAAATGGATTTTGGAATTTATTAACATTTTCAAAACGGTACTGTTAATAATCCCGCGGGTACTGAAACCATTAAAGAAACACCCAATAACTTGTTAGGTACTGTACAAAGTATTTGAAATACAGGAAAAAATACCATTCAGGTAATATTTCAAAGGAGTTGCAAATGGATCCGCGGGTTCACCAATCATTGAAGGTTCTAGAACCGCTAAGCCCACGTTACAAGCAATAGTACCGAAAATTACTACTGGAAAAATATATAAAAGATCATTGGGCCATGCGGGTTCCCCATAATAATTATGACCCATACCTTTAGCTAATTTAGCTCTTAATACAGGATCGTTCAAGTCAGGTTTTTTGTTATTAGGATAGGTGAATTTTTCTAGATCCATCCCCAAAGGAACCGGACATGATAATTTTCATCATCCGCTCAAGCAAAAGTCAATCGAATCAAATGGATACAAACGGATACCTATAAAATAAATCTATATTCTATATGTTTAAAATAAATCTATATTATCCCACATATATGAATGGTTCCATATGTAAGAAAAAAGTTACCCGATTCCATTTTACGGGTTGCAATTATACATTCAAAATTTCATTTTTACAGGTAAATGCTCAATACCCAAGTAGGCGTACAAAATTGATCGTGATCAAGTGCTTTATGGGTCGTCTTAGGCCTTGCGATTCACCTTTATCCCAAAATATATCGAGATTTTTTACATACAAAGGATTTACTTGTTACTAATATAGTCTAGCCTTTGCTCTTCTTTAGATCCTTGTTTCACTCCGATAGTATAATTAAATCGGGTCGATGCAGAAGAAATGAATGCATTTTCATACTATTAAGATAAGAAAGTAAAAAAACTAAAATCTAATTTTGATTATGCCAAATCACTTATTCTACTGGATCTTACGGAGCCCTATTTATACACAACATCGTCAGGTCTGATCATAGAAAGATTCTCTTCAAGAACCAGCCTATCCTTTGTATGGGGCTTACGGTGGTTGAAACAAAGACACATTTGGTTGTGAATTCAATGTAGCAGATAAAGGCATATTTCTGCACGGCCCAATCAATAGTTCAAGTCACACACTCCCATAATCCATTTTCTCTTCAGAATTCCTTCAACTATTCATGTCAAATAAATACTAGAATATTGTTTGTAGTTGAAAGGAAATATCCAAATACATGTCTTATTTTTTTTCAATAATCCATATTTGTAGCAATGAAATACTATTGTTCCTCCCCAAGTAATAAGATAAATTATTGGTTACAATATAGCTATGGTCTATATTCTCTATAAAGGACCAGAAATGCTTACGTATCATTAGGAAATGCATTAACATAAATACAGCAGTAAGAAGGGTAATACAAAGTGTGTAAACTATAAAAACGGGTCAAAGTGGATTGTCCCACACTAGCACTTCCACGTAATAACTCTACAAGGCGATCTATTACCGGAATAGCTTCCGGAACGCCTGTTACGATTTTGACTTTAATAACCAATTTGGTCCCGAGGTAAAGAATAACCTGTTACGCCAAAAGATGCAGTCAACACACCCAGAACCACGCCTGTAACCCAAGTTAATTCGCGAGGTTTTTAAAACCACCAGTGAGATAGACACGAAATACGTGCAGGATCATCATTAAGACCATCCTACTGCCGACCATCGATGAGACTGATCGGATTAACCAAGCAAAGTTAGCTTCAGTCATTATGTATTGAACAGAAGCAAAAGCCTCCAGTAACGGTTGGACGATAGTAAAAAGTCATAGCAAATCCTGTAGCTACTTGTACCAAAAAACAAATGAAGCGTAATTCCTCCTAGACAATAAAAATATGTTAACATGAGGAGGAACATATTTACTAGTTATATCATCTGCAATCGCCTGAATTTCGAGGCGCTCTTCGACCAATCATAGACTTTATTGAGATAGGTAAACCAAGAGGACCCCCGAGAACCGTATATGAGAATTTCATCTCGTACAGCTCAAACAAAAACACCCAAGTATTAGCTGAAACGGATATGGAATAGAAAGTTTGAAACTTCTTAATCTTTTCATTCAATTTTATCTGAAGACACAAAAGTGAAAATCCAGAAAGCTCTTTGTTGTAGTTGTAATTATAATGCCAAAAAATCAAGTCAGCGCAGTCGTCTTTATGTTGATCGTTACAGGCCTCTTGAATCTTCTATTTACCTACTTATTTCTTTTTCTTTGCTTTGATTTGTTCTTTGTATGAAATGTGGCTTTATTCTTGTTTTTCTTTCTTTTTTTGATAGGAATTCTCTTGTTAAGACCCTATGAATCAATTGAAACTTCAGATTCATACCAGAACCACGATGATTCAATAAAACCTTCAAACTAAGTCCAAAGATTCTTTGAGTAAGAACCATTGGATCATCACTTATTCAATCAATAGAATAGATATAATAAATAAAATACAAAGAAAAGAAAGGTTTGTCCTTTGATCAAAATAAGCATAAACTAAATGAGAGTTTGAAAGAATAAAAAATCTTTCGATTTATAAATAATATAACTCTTTCTTTGAATTTTTTTTTTGAGTCCGGCCGCGAGGTTTGAATATTAAGTATGAATCATAGTTCAAATACTTTGTGATCCATTTCATATATTCCGTGCTCCAGATACTAGAATGACTATCCGACAGGATAAAACTATCTCGATCAAGATGACAGACCCATTTTCTGTACTATCAATAGGATCAATTATAACAAGTCACACCTCATATTCCGGAAATACAGAAACAAATAAATTTCGCGGTCGAACTACCGAAATAGAATGGGGCTAAAAATCCAAGAACTAAAGTTTCAATTTTTGTATTGAAACGCGAGGCTTCGTGATTCTTGTGAATCTAATTCATTGAAATTCCATCCAGTAAAACGGAAGAATTATAAATCTCCAAAATAATAGATAAGAATATCGCAAATAAAGCCATTGCGACACCCATCAAAGTCGTTCCCCATCCAGGGCTACCTTACCATATTCAATTCAATGGTTTCAAAAATCCCTACAACAGTTCGTCTTGGACCAGATCTAGAACTACCCTCAACGGTTTGTGTAGCCATAAATCTTATTTTGTATTCAGTGAGATCTGTTGACTTTGTATATCATTCCGCTGTAAATAAACAATCTTATCATAGACCCATTGTGATCTTGAAATTATATAATAATGGAAACAGCAACCTTAGTCGCCATCTCTATATCTGGTTTACTTGTAAGTTTTACTGGGTACGCCTTATATACTGCTTTTGGGCAACCCTCTCAACAATTAAGAGATCCATTCGAGGAACACGGGGACTAATTGAAGTAATGAGCCTCCCAATATTGGGAGGCTCATTACTTCAATTGAGATAATGAAAAATCATTTCATTTTTTTAGTTAGAATTTTAGGCGGTTCTCGAAAAAAGATAGCGAAAAAAATTATCCCTAGAGTAGATACTAAGAGGAATGTATAAACCAATGCTTCCATAAATTCGATCGTGGTTTACAATTATAGCTTCCGTACCTGTTTATTTGGAATCATCTCCCGAATAAAGAAAGAACAAGAATCAAAGAAAAGGCAGCGATTTAAATCAAGATTTTTCCAGCAGCCTATGGCAAATCACAAATAGAAGTAGAAGCAAAAAATAACAAAGCAATCTTGCATCAGACTACTTGTCTTCTTGTAGTTGGATCTCCAAGTTTTTGGAATGCTCCAAATTCCACTTGAGCATCCAAATCTGGATCAATACCGGCAAAAACATCTCTGAACAGGGTTCTAGCACCATGCCAAATGTGTCCGAAGAAGAAAAGCAAGGCAAACGAAGCATGCCCAAAAGTAAACCAACCCCTCGGACTGCTACGAAAAACACCATCGGATTTCAAAGTAGCACGATCTAATTCAAAAATTTCACCCAATTGAGCACGTCTAGCATATTTTTTCACAGTAGCAGGATCACTATAACTCACTCCATTGAGTTCGCCGCCATAGAACTCAACAGTTACACCTACTTGTTCGACACTATACTTTGATTCTGCCCTTCTAAAAGGGACATCCGCTCTAACAATTCCGTCTCCGTCTACCAAAACAACCGGAAATGTTTCAAAAAAAGTAGGCATACGACGTACAAAAAGTTCACGCCCGTCTTTATCTCTAAAGATAGGGTGCCCTAACCACCAACGGCTATTCCATCCCGTTGTCCATTGAACCCGCTCTGAATAATCCTCCTTTTGCCGGATTATTGCCAATGTAATCATAAAAAGCTAATTTTTCAGGAATTTTAGACCAAGCTTCTGATAAACTTTGATTTTCGGCTAACCCAGCACTAACCCTTCGATATATTTCTTGCTGGAAGTATCCTTGATCCCATTGATAACGAGTAGGACCAAATAATTCGATGGGGGTAGTTGCTGAACCATACCACATAGTTCCGGCAACAACAAAAGCTGCAAAAAAGACAGCAGCTATACTACTGGAAAGGACGGTTTCAATATTTCCCATACGTAATCCTTTGTATAAACGTTGGGGCGGGCGGACACTAAGATGGAATAAGCCCGCTAATATGCCCAATGTCCCTGCTGCAATATGATGAGAGGCTATTCCTCCCGGAACAAAAGGATCAAAACCTTCCACGCCCCACGCCGGATTTACAGGTTGGACCTTGCCAGTTAGTCCATAAGGGTCCGACACCCATATTCCAGGACCATACAATCCTGTTACATGAAATGCGCCAAAGCCAAAGCAAGCCACTCCTGAGAGAAATAAATGAATTCCAAAAATCTTGGGCAAATCAAAGAAGGTTTTCCTGTGCGCTCATCACAAAAATTTCTAGATCCCAATATACCCAATGCCAGATAGCTGCCAAGAAGCACAAGCCAGAAAACACAATATGTGCTCCAGCCACACCTTCGTAACTCCAAATACCCGGATTTGTTATAGTCCCCCTGTAATACTCAACCGCCCCATGAATTGGTTATTCCTAAACGAGTCATGAAGGGTATAACGAACATACCTTGTCTCCACATTGGATCAAGAACGGGATCGGAGGGATCAAAAACGGCTAATTCATATAGAGCCATTGAACCGGCCCAACCAGCAACCAGAGCCGTATGCATTATATGAACAGAAAGCAAGCGACCGGGATCATTCAATACGACAGTATGAACACGATACCAAGGCAAACCCATGGAAATACCCCTTTATCAACGAAAAATAGACACTATGTAACTTTATTGCATTGGAATACCTCCCCTTTTGGGTGGATTCTTTCGGAGAAAGGATTAATATTTGTTCTATTCCATTAGTAATTAAGGGAAGAATTCGGCTCAGAAGAAAAAAGAGAAGCAGATCTATTCTATACCCGATAAGTATCAATACGCAATGGGGGTTGATCCTATTTTTTATGAATGAACGTATCCCTATTTGTTCATCATTCAAAGGACCTATTGGTAAGAATTCTCTTTCATTCATTCTGTCTTTCTTTATTTTATATTTTATGGCCTTATTCTATCTATGTATAAAATATGAGGCCAATATTATTAAGACCATTATTACGCTTCCAGATCAAAGTGAAATATAGTATTTAATTCTTTTCTTTCCTTTAATGCCTATTGGTGTTCCAAAGTTCCTTTTCGAAATCCGGGAGAGGAAGATGCAGTTTGGGTTGACGTATAGTGCGACTTGTCAAATATATTGGGTCATAGGATTCCCCGTTCTCTCGCCCGATCGAGATATCCTCTGTTTCCTTAAAAAGATTGATTGAATTATCAAAATTTGTAGCGTGAAGTGTAATGAAGTGCAATTAGAGATCCATTTCATTTTTTTGGGGGGGTATCCAGATTAATATTTTCAATTAGAATGATTTATGGTTGGCTTGGTTGGACCGAAAAAATGAAGCATCCAGGCTCCGTTTAGAAAAAACCCAATTGGTAATACATTTATGATTACCACCTATATCATAATCATAAATCTTTTTTATTTACAAATTCGAAATAGAAATAAGAACGATTTCAAACTATTAATCAATCGAATAATATGAGAAATACGTTGAATATTTGGCGGAAAACATGAAAGAAAAAGGAATTAAAATAAAAAAGGAAATGAAATCATAGCAAAAAGATGTGGTATTGGGTCATTTGTCCTATATGCGCAAATCAAAATCGGGCGGATCTTTACTCGGAGTAGAGCATAAACCTAAAAAAATTGAATAAAAAATTGATGAAACCCATTCAGGAACAAGAAAATGACATCGTGATTTGGATTGAATCCCAATGAAAAAAAAATAGATCAATGAAAAGTTTGTGCGATAAGTTTAGCGAATTTTTCTATATTATAGATTATAGGAAAACGGGCCAAAACTTATCTTTCTTTAATTTCATTTTATTTAAAAAATGTAAGAAAAAGCCCCTTCGTTAGAAATTAGAAGTTAGAAAAGGCACACTAGAAAAAACGAAGGATGGCTGGAATCTACACATTGATTTTTTTTTCGCAATTTTTGTTGAACCGTATGCATCAAAAGGTGCCTGTACGGCTACTAAGGGATACAATTTTATCCTAATCAACCGACTTTATCGAGAAAGATTACTTTTTTTAGGCCAAGAGGTTGATAGCGAGATCTCGAATCAACTTATTGGTCTTATGGTATATCTCAGTATAGAGAATGATACCAAAGATCTGTATTTGTTTATAAACTCTCCTGGCGGATGGGTAATACCCGGAGTAGCTATTTATGATACTATGCAATTTGTGCAACCAGATGTGCATACAATATGCATGGGATTGGCTGCTTCAATGGGATCTTTTCTCCTGGCCGGAGGAGAAATTACCAAACGTCTAGCATTCCCTCACGCTCGGCGCCAATGAGTTTTTTTTATTTGATGGAAAGAAAAAAGAAGACTATGCCTTCGCCATATGAAATATGAATTAGTAAGTAATAATAGCATGGCACTTCGAATTCGATATGATATTTTTTTTGATTTCTTTTTTTTTTCAAAACATTAGATTATGTATCGAAAGAGTAGTATGAGAGAAAGGGCATTTCCAATTTTATCTTAGCTTTCGTGGGCCCATCTCAGCGTCACAAACTTTTTTTCTTTTCACACCAGAGGCTATTAACAATATTTATAACAATATTTATGTTATAAAATAAAAGAGTACGAAAAAAAAAGACTATTTTTTTCTTTCTTTTTTTTGAAAAAAAAGAAACTTTGGGATGCTGAATCACAGACGAAATAAATATATAAAACAACGGAGCCATCATAGTATTTTGAACTTTTCGAAAAAAAAAAGAAGGGTGGTAATTGGATTATTTAGTGATCTGGGTCTAATAGACGCTCTCTCTATTTTCTCTTTTTCTTTTTTCGATGAAAGAAAAAAGAGAATTCCATTGTAAAGCCGTATGCAATGCACAAAAAATGCCTGTACGGTTGTTCAATTCTATCTTTTTTTCTTATTATTCTTTAGCTATTTTAGCTATTCTTCTCGCCTCATTATGTGAGTTAGAAGAACCTTTTATTATGTTATATCATCAGGGTAATGATCCATCAACCTGCTAGTTCTTTTTATGAGGCACAAACAGGAGAATTTATCCTGGAAGCGGAAGAACTACTGAAACTTCATGAAAGCCTCACAAGGGTTTATGTACAAAGAACGGGCAAGCCCTATGGGTTGTATCCGAAGACATGGAAAGAGATGTTTTTATGTCAGCAACAGAAGCCCAAGCTCATGGAATTGTGGATCTTGTAGCGGTTAAATAAGTTAAATAACAAATAGCAATAGCAACGATTTAACACCAATCCACAATTTAATTAAGATTGATTTAATCCCTCTTCTTCCTTTCCTTCTTAACTTAAGCCTAAAGCCTAAGGGGTTAATATTTTATTAATCTATTAAATAGAAAAAGAAGTAATTCAGAATCATCTGGTTAGGATCGATCTAAACCAGTCTATTATGTATATAATTCAGTATGCCAACTATTAAACAACTTATTAGAAATGCAAGACAGCCAATTAGAAATGTCACGAAATCCCCTGCTCTTGGGGGATGTCCTCAGCGCCGAGGAACATGTACTAGGGTGTATGTGCGACTTGTTCAGATCATGGGCTGAGAAAAAAACAACTTTTCAGTATCAACGATCCGTACCAGTGAATAGAATGGGGTTCGTCCGTTCACTATCTAAAAAAGCTAGATCTACCATATCCTTCTATTGTGTATGAAATTTATGGTTTCCATTGGCGCAAATCCAATCTTAGAATTTAAGATGAGAAAAAATTCCCCATTGGTAGCAAATGCTTATCCATTAAGCGGGGAAAATCCTATTTAAAAAGCAAAAAGATTATGCTTCGACTCTTGCAAAGAACGGACTAACAGGGTCAGCTGCCCAATTAATCCTCATCCTTACATACCGTTACTGTATAAGATAGATCTCGTTGTGAAAGATCTATTACTGGAAAATTTATGAGTAGAGCCGAAGAGTGTGAACTGTACAAGTTACCAATTAAATGAAGGAATGAGCTCCGGTGTATAGAGAGGACCTCACCGTTTAAGAAGTAACCATAGAAACGATGGAACCCACTATTTATTTATCCATTTCTATTTACTCCTTTATTTTAGTTAATATGCTTTTTTTGATACCTAGTATCAATACAATTTCTTATTTCAAGGCGAAATGAAATGCCTAGAAAAAAGGAAAAATCGTGGTCGGGACGGTTAGAGTAGCAAAAGCCATTGGAATTTTATTTTATACATTGGAAGAATCCGTTTTGTTATTAATAGACTAGAAAAGAATAACTGAAAGAAAATTAGTTATTCATCAAAATTTCTTTTATTCAATGACCAGAATTAAACGGGATATATAGCTCGTAGACGTCGAAAAAAATTAGTTTATTTGCATCAAGCTTTCAGGGCTCATTCAAGACTTACTCGAACTATTACTCAACAAAGAATAAGAGCTTTGGTTTCGGCTCATCGGGATAGAGATAGGAAAAAAAGGGATTTTCGTCGTTTGTGGATCACTCGAATAAATGCAGTAATTCGTGGGGTGGGGGTATCCTATAGTTATAGTCGATTAATACACAATCTGTACAAGAAACAGTTGCTTCTGAATCGTAAAATACTTGCACAAATAGCTATCTCAAATAGGAATTGTCTTTATATGATTTCCAACGAGATTAGAAAATAAGGAGATCGGAAGGAATCCAACGAAATGCTTTAAATGAAATGGGGTTCCCTCGAGAATGAACTCGGGGAAGGTAGAGTAGAAATTAATATGATAAAAAATTCTGATTCTGATAAGGTCATCAAAACAAGATGAGCGAAGACGCTCAATAAAAAAAATATTTTTTTTCTTCCCCAACCGGATTCGATTCTTTTGAAGGGGTAAGCCTATTTATTTCTGGTTCTAAGAGCAGTAGTTCTAGTGGTCGACTCGCTTCTTTCAAACTGTTTCTCATTATTAAGAAAGGGTAACGAAGATAAAATACGAGCTTGTTTTATAGCAATAGTAATTAATCGTTGTTGTTTTAAGAGTCAATCTATTTACTCGCCTAGATAATATTTTTCCTTGTTCACTAATAAATCGACTAATTAAACTCATGTTTCTATAATCAATTCGATCCCCGATTGGATCGGGCAAACTACTGAAAAGATCGCTTGGATTTAAGAAAGAGTCGCTTGGATTTATCCATGATTTCTTTATTCCTTATTTCTAATATTTCTAAAAAAATCCTATCCTATCTCTATTTCTAAAATCCTATTTGAAAATTCAAATTATAGAATTAATATAATAAATAGGATTTGGTTTGTTTATTTTATTATTGTATTGTTTATTTTATTATTATTTATCATTTCAATATATAATTTAAATATATATAAATTAAAATATATTAATAATATTTAAATAAATAATATTAATAATATAGAAAAGAAAATATGCGTTATATAACTAATTATATACTTAATATATTATATACCTAATGTCATATTTTCATATTCTCGGGAAGTGGTGACATACGAGCACTTGATTCGATTTATTTCTTTATCTCCCCGTGAATTGTATGTTTGTAACAATAAGGACAGAATTTCTTCAATTCCAATCGACTGGGCGTATTGTGTCGATTTTTTTGAGTAATATACCTGGAAATACCCGTTGATTCCTTATTAACGCCGTTTCGAACACAACTGGTACATTCCAAAATAATCGTTACTCGGACATCTTTACTCTTGGCCATGAACCTCCTTTGAGTTTTTAATTCACCCAACTTTTCTATTTTCCGATCAAAAGCGAAGAAGAAAGGAATGAAAAAAAGAAATAAAAGTTGCTAACTCAAACCTAAATCTTGAAAGATTTTGTTGCAATCAATATATAGTAAATCAATATAGATTTATAGTAAATAATAAGAATAAGTAATACAACGATTTCGAACTCTATTTAGAATCAAACCACCGTACGGTATTATTCTTTAAGTATCTTGTAGGATACTGTTGTTCCAGCCACATTTCTCTTTTCGCTCTACTAGTAATTTAATTGGAGCTTGAAGACGAGTTTCGGTGAGGTTGAATCCACTTTTTCGTTCTACCTTCCTTATTTATTTTATCTAATTCTTATCTAATTCTAAAAAAACTAAAAAAAGGGGGGCGAGAGTAGTCACAGATATTTGATTGTATCTCGATCTAATCTTTTTCGCCCGTCCCGCGACAATAACTCGAATTAAAAAAGGGAATGTTAACGCATCCGGGAAGAAACGATTGATCTCTATCAATAAACCCGCTAAAGAACCGAACCAGAAGAATACTTAGTACCGGTGCTACGAATGTATTTTTTAGATCTCGCATTTAAAATCCTCCTTCTTTATCGTATTACATTGTAGTAATACATATATAATCTTGCATGTATGTGTAGTTAAAGACCACTTGGATTTATCTATTTGTACCCAGAATTCCTAATTCAAAATTCAAATTTAAATGTACAATGATTCGATAGATAAGATTTTCCCTTTCTTAAAACACCAAAACAAAATAGGTCCCTTTCACTTACTGAGGAATTCCCGCTAAAAATATTCATTTTATTATTCATTATATAGTTTGTTATGTGATGTAAGGACCAAGAGAAATGGAAAGATCCATTTTGTATATCAATAGATGAAATAAAGGGTGTAGAAAACAAGACAGGAGTCTCTACAGTGACATTTGTAGGCCAATTGAAAGGGATGTGGCGCAACTTGGTAGCGCGTTTGTTTTGGAGTACAAAATGTCGCAGGTTCAAATCCCATCATCCCTACCTATTACTTCTCCCTTTGAGCAGTAACGAGGGAGTCGTTTTAGATTGATTAAAATTAAGCATACATAATCTATCGTTTTCATAATATTATATGATATATGATAGTATAGTTGTGCGCGATGTATTGGGGTTATAAAATAGAAAGAATCCTCTTTTTTACAGTCTTATTTATTAAGAAAGCGCTCTTAGTTCAGTTCGGTGGGAACGTGGGTCTCCAAACCCAATGTCGTAGGTTCAAATCCTACAGGCGCGATTCCGCTCTTGTTAGGTCGAAAATTACACCGAACTGAAAAAAAAAATTGAACAGCAATTCGAATTTGACCTCCTTGGATTAAATTATTAAATTCAAATTATTAAATAAATTGAAATTAAAAAATTTAAGAATTAAAGGGGTCAGTCAAAAAAAGGTATATTAATTAATCAAAGGTCCAACTAGTCACCACGTCTGTATTGTAAATATGCGATTTTGAATAATCCAGCCAAAGTAATGAATTAGACCTAAGACGATTCCAAATGAAAAACAATCATTTCAATTTGTGAGGAGAAAAGAAAGGTAATATCTATCCTAAATAAATTTCTATTGCCCATGAATATCAATACCTAATAATTGATAATTAACACGGTAGAGCTATAGATATATGGAATAGAGACGAAGCTTTGTTTTTATGAATTGTTCGTTCATTGAATTAATTTTCAAATAAGTCGTATCTTACTCAGACCAATAAATAAAGCTGAGGTTATAGTTAAAGCCGCTAGTAAAAACCAAATAACTAGTTATAGTAGGCATGAAGGAGCTAAATAAATATGTTCTTTTTTATACATATGTTTATAAAGCACTTACCTAAGTTTCAATTTTTAAACGAGAGGGGATAAGCAAAATACCAATTGAAATAATAAGTTCAATTGAAATTTTTTCTTCATCAATCATTATAAATGGTATTCACAAAATAGAGCGGCAGGACAAGAGTAGAAAAAAAAAAATCGATTCATCATCTTTGTAGTTAGGTCAAGAAAAACCTTTGGATCTAATACAAGAATACAAGAAAGCCGCCTCACAAATATTGATTAGTAGAATTTTTTTATTCCTTGCTCTTTTTTTATCTATATCTAACGACTACTCTTACTTGTTACTAGACGACTAAGCAATTCCTTAAAATAAAAATAAAAAAAAGACTTCCAACAAAAACAAAACCTCTTGTGCAAACGAAAAAAAGTCAATTTTATATTTCGCATCTAATTGACTTGCGGAAATATGAAATTTCCTTCATGAATTATTATAAACCAACTCGTTGGATTCCGGGTTACCTGATCTTCCGTTTCTACCCAAGCCAATACCTCCAGGAATTTGAGGAATTTTCTATTGCATGATACCTGGTTATACATCGACAAGCAAGAAGAAAAAAAATTATCTAGCACTTCCGTCGATATACTGTTTGAAATTGCGTTGCTGTGTCAGAAGAAGGATATATACTGATTCGGTATATTAAAAATACCTTTGGTACAATATTGACGATCTCACAAAATTTAGTTTCGGTGAATTCCATTTACTGATCCATCTTTTGGAATCGATCCCTACAAGAATATGTGGAGCTCGGCATGTCTGGGCACAGGAGAACGTTCTTTTGCTGAATTATTACCAGTATTCGATACTGGGTCATTCATAAATTATATACCTTCCCTATTCATCGCGGGTTGGTTATTCGTCCCGGTTTAGCTTATGATGTGTTTAAGCCCTCGTCCAAACAGGGAGGCTCGACTAGAAGGAATCGGTGGAAAATTTTGTGTTCTATGTAGTAATCTGTCCGGTATACGAATTGTATCCGAAACTCTCCATTTATGCAAAAAAAAAGAAAAAAGCACAGGTTGTCTAATAGAACTCCTCCTGCCTACGGTAGTTGATACGTCAAGGAAGTTTTACCTGGAATAAAGAACAAAAAATGGATTCATGAAGGTTTAATTTAATTAGTAAATCACTCCCTCTGGATTCCTTTAGATAATGAAGATCTGATTTTGAGTTATGTTTCAGGAAGTTTTACCAACGTGGGATAAGTCAACAAAAGTGAAGTAAGTGCTTATGATTCAACCAGGGGGCGTATAGTTTATAGACTTCGCAACAAGGATTCGAACGATTAGGTAGTTTTTCAACTTCAAGATTTCTTTCAGGGGATCAATTCAAATTTCAAAACTTATTTTCTTCCAATAGCGAATTCGGAAAAATTTAAGGAATAGCAACTATGAAATAAGGGCTTCCGTTCGTAAAATTGTGAAAAATGTCGCTTAATCCGTAGGAGGGACGAATTATCGTAATTTGTTTTAACTTGAGACATAAGCAAAGACAAGGATAATCTTTCTATTCTAAAGAACTCCTGAAAGAAAAGAAACTAATCTTAAAGAAAGCGATAAACAAATAAAAATAGAAGATCTGTTTTGACATGAAATGGATATATCCATATATCTCTGACTTATCTTTATGAAATGATAAAATATGGCAAAACCTATACCAAAAGTTGGTTCACGTAGGAATGGGCGCAGTAGTGCACGGAAAAGTGCACATAGAATAAAAAGGGAGTTATTCATGTTCAAGCAAGTTTCAACAATACCATTGTTACTGTTACAGATGTACGGGGTCGGGTAATCTCTTGGTCCTCCGCCGGCACTTGTGGATTCAAGGGTACAGAAGGGGACCTTTTGCTACTCAAACCGCGAAGGAAATGCTATTCGAGCAGTAATGACCAAGGTATGCAACGAGCGGAAGTTATGATAAAGGGTCCTGGTCTCGGAAGAGATGCAGCATTACGAGCTATTCGTAGAAGTGGTATACTATTAAGTTTCGTGCAGGATGTAACCCCTATGCCACATAATGGCTGTAGACCTCCTAAAAAAAGACGTGTGTAGAAATAAACACTAAAGAGATTTCAAGAGAATAAATGATTCAATGATCTGATCAAATAAAATAATATTACTATGGTTCGAGAAAGTAAAAGTCTCTACTTCGACTCGGACACGACAGTGGAATGTGTTGAATCAAGAACAGATAGTAAGCGCCTTTATTATGGACGCTTTATTCTGTCTCCCCTTATGAAAGAAAGCCGACACAATAGGCATTGCGATGCGAAAGCTTTGCTTGGAGAACTAGAAGGAACATGCATTACACGTGCAAAATCTGAGAAAATACCCACGAATATTCTACCATGGTAGGTATTCAAGAATCAGTCCATGAAATTTTAATGAATTTGAAAGAAATTGTATTGAGAGGAATTTGTATGGAACTCGTAACGCCTTTATTTGGCACAAGGGTCCCGGATATGTAACTGCTCAAGACATCATCTTACCACCTTCTGTAAAATCGTTGATAATACACAGCATGTAGCCAGCCTAACCGAACCAATTGATTTGTATGTATTGGATTACAAATCGAGAGAAATAGAGGATACAGTATAAAAAACGCAAAGAACTTTCGACGGAAGTTATCCTATAGATACTGTATTCATGCCTGTTCAAATGCGAATCATAGTATTCATTGTTAGGAATGATAATGAAAACAGGAGATACTTTTTCTAGAAATATGGACAAATGGAGTTTAACTCGAAAGAAGCACTTCATGAAGCTTCTCGTAATTTGATTGATTGTTTATTCCTTTTCTACATACGGAAGAAAACTTACATTTGAAAACAATCAACACGATGTTACTTTACCTTTTTTCCGTTTCATGATAGATTAGTTAAACTAACAAAAGAAAAAAGAAATAGCATTGAAATATATTTTTATTGACCAATCAGAATTGCCTCCAGGATCTATAATTGTCTCAAAAAGTCAATATACATACATTATTGGACCTTTTGAATAACAGTCGAAGACCTTATGAAAATTGAACACTTTCGCATAGAGATGTAAAACAAATATTGGGCATTCTAGAAAAGAAGTAGAAAAAGCATTTCGAAATTGATTTATCAAAATTTTAATCCAATGGATTTTGAACCTTCAATATAATCCATAGATTCGGACCAGAATTGAATAAATGTATCTAGGAGAATTCACTTTGCCTTTAAGTGACTACTCCCTAGATACGCATCATGATATTTTTTAATTGATTCAATTTAAAAAGACCTAAGTTAAGGATTTATCAATCAGTAATGTTGTATCAATACCCAACAAAGGGCTGCGGTACCAATCAAAAAACGGTTGTCGCTACTGGACGACAGAAATGGATTTTGGAATTTATTAACATTTTCCAAAAACGGTACTGTTAATAATCCGCAGTTTTGAAACCATTAAAGAACACCCAATAACTTGAGTACTGTACAAGAGTATTTGAAATACAGGAAAGAAATACCATTCAGGTAATATTTCCAAGGAGTTGCAAATGGATCACAGGTTCACCAATCATTGAAGGTTCTAGAACCGCTAAGCCCACGTTACAAGCAATAGTACCGAGGTACTACTGGAAAAATATATAAAGATCATTGGGCCATGCGGGTTCCCATAATAATTAAACCCATACCTTTAGCTAATTTAGCTCTTAATACAGGATCGTTCAAGTCAGGTTTTTTATTATTAGGATAGGTGAATTTTTAGATCCATCCCCAAAGGAACCGGACATGATAATTTCATCATCCGGCTCAAGCAAAAGTCAATCGAATCAAATGGATACAAACGGATACCTATAAAATAAATCTATATTCTATATGTTTAAAATAAATCTATATGTTATCCCCACATATATGAATGGTTCCATATGTAAGAAAAAAAGTTACCCGATTCCATTTACGGAGTTGCAATTATACATTCAAGGAATTTCATTTTACAGGTAAATGCTCAATACCCAAGTAGGCGTACAAAATTGATCGTGATCAAATGCTTTATGGGTCGTCTTAGGCCTTGCGATTCACCTTTATCCCAAAAATATATCGAGATTTTTTACATACAAAGGTTACTTGTTACTAATATAGTCTAGCCTTTGCTCTTCTTTATAGATCCCTTGTTTCCTCCGATAGTATAATTAAATCGGGTCGATGCAGAAGAAATGAATGCATTTTCATACTATTAAGATAAAGTAAAAAAACTAAAATCTAATTTTGATTATGCCAAATCACTTATTCTACTGGATCTTACGGAGCCCTATTTATACACAACATCGTCAGGTCTGATCATAGAAAGATTCTCTTCAAGCGAACCAGCCTATCCTTTGTATGGGGCTTACACGGTGGTTGAAACAAAGACACATTTGATTTGTGAATTCAATGTAGCAGATAAAGGCATATTTCTGCACGGCAATCAATAGTTCAAGTCACACTCCATAATCCATTTTCTCTTCAGGAATTCCTTCAACTATTCATGTCAAATAAATACTAGAATATTATTTGTAGTTGAAAATATCCAAATACATGTCTTATTTTTTTCAATAATCCATATTTGTAGCAATGAAATACTATTGTTCCTCCCCCAAGTAATAAGATAAATTATTAGTTTACAATATAGCTATAGTCTATATTCTCTATAAAGGACCAAAATGCCTTGCTTACGTATCAGGAAATGCATAACATAAATACAGCAGTAAGAAGGGTAATACAAAAGTGTGTAAACTATAAAAACAGGTCAAAGTGGATTGTCCCACTAGCACTTCCACGTAATAACTCTACCAAAGGCGATCCTATTACCGGGAATAGCATTCCGGAACGCCTGTTACGATTTGACTGCCCAATAACAATTTGGTCCCGAGTGAGAATAACCTGTTACGCCAAAGATGCAGTCCAACACACCCAGAACCACGCCTGTAACCCAAGTTAATTCCGAGTTTTTAAAACCACCAGTGAGATAGACACGAAATACATGCAGGATCATCATTAAGACCATCATACTTGCCGACCATCCGATGAACTGATCGGATTAACCAACCAAAGTTAGCTTCGAGTCATTATGTATTGAACGAAGCAAAAGCCTCAGTAACGGTTGGACGATAGTAAAAAAGTCACATAGCAAATCCTGTAGCTACTTGTACCAAAAACAAATAGCGTAATTCCTCCTAGACAATAAAATATGTTAACATGAGGAGGAACATATTTACTAGTTATATCATCTGCAATCGCCTGAATTTCAGGCGCTCTTGAACCAATCATAGACTTTATTGAGATAGGTAAACCAGAGGACCCCGAGAACCGTATGTAGAATTTCATCTCGTACAGCTCAAACAAAAACACCCAAGTATTAGCTGAAACGGATATGGAATGATTTGAAACTTCTTAATCTTTTCATTCAATTTTATCTGAAAGACACAAAGAGTGAAAATCCGAAAGCTCTTTATTTGTAGTTATAATTATAATGCCAAAAAATCAAGTCAGCGCAGTCGTCTTTATATTGATCATTACAGGCCTCTTGAATCTTCTATTTACCTACTTATTTCTTTTTTGCTTTGATTTGTTCTTTGTATGAAATGTGGCTTTATTCTTGTTTTCTTTCTTTTTGATAGGAATTCTCTTGTTGACCTATGAATCAATTGAAACTTCAGATTCATACCAGAACCGCGATGATTCAATAAAACCTTCAAACTAAGTCCAAGATTCTTTGGTAAGAACCATTGGATCATCCTTATTCAATCAATAGAATAGATATAATAAATAAAAATACAAAGAAAAGAAAGGTTTGTCCTTTGATCAAAATAAGCATAAACTAAATGAGAGTTTGAAAGAATAAAAAATCTTTCGATTTATAAATAATATAACTCTTTCTTTGAATTTTTTTTTTGAGTCCGGCCGCGAGGTTTGAATATTAAGTATGAATCATAGTTCAAATACTTTGTGATCCATTTCATATATTCCGTGCTCCAGATACTAGAATGACTATCCGACAGGATAAAACTATCTCGATCAAGATGACAGACCCATTTTCTGTACTATCAATAGGATCAATTATAACAAGTCACACTCATATTCCGAAATACAGAAACAAATAAATTTCGCGGTCGAACTACCGAAATAGAATGGGGCTAAAAATCCAAAGAACTAAAAGTTTCAATTTTGTATTGAAACGCGAGGCTTCGTGATTCTTGTGAATCTAATCATTGAAATTCCATCCAGTAAAACGGAAAATTATAAATCTCAAAATAATAGATAAGAATATCGCCATAAGCCATTTAAAACTTTATCAAAGTCGTTATGGGGAGGCTACACCATATTCGAATTCAATGGTTTCAAAAATCCCTACAACAGTTCGTCTTGGACAGATCTAGAACTACCCTCAACGGTTTGTGTAGCCATAAATCTTATTTTTGTATTCAGTGAGATCTGTTGACTTTGTATATTTCCACTGTAAATAAACAATCTTATCATAGACCATTGTGATCTTGAAATTATATAATAATGGAAACAGCAACCTTAGTCGCCATCTCTATATCTGGTTTACTTGTAAGTTTTACTGGTACGCCTTATATACTGCTTTTGGGCAGCCTCTCAACAATTAAGAGATCCATTCGAAGACACAGGACTAATTGAGTAATGAGCCTCCCAATGGGAGCTCATTACTTCAATGAATAAATAAAAATCATTTCATTTTTTGTTAGAATTTTAAGTTCTCGAAAAAAGATGGCGAAAAATTATCCTAGAGTAGATACTAAGAGGAATGTATAAACCAATGCTTCCATAAATTCGATCGTGGTTTACAATTATAGCTTCCGTACCTGTTATTTGGAATCATCTCCCGAATAAAGAAAGAACAAGAATCAAAGAAAAGGCAGCGTTAAATCAAGATTTTCCAGCAGCCTATGGAAATCACAAATAAGTAGAAGCAAAAAATAACAAAGCAATCTTGCATCAGACTCTTGTCTTCTTGTAGTTGGATCTCAAGTTTTGGAATGCTCCAAATTCCTTGAGCATCAAATCTGGATCAATACCGGCAAAAACATCTCTGAACAGGGTTCTAGCACCATGCCAAATGTGTCCGAAGAAGAAAAGCAAGAACAAAGCAAGCATGCCCAAAAGTAAACCAACCCCTCGGACTGCTACGAAAAACACCATCGGATTTCAAAGTAGCACGATCTAATTCAAAAATTTCACCCAATTGAGCATCTATGTTTTTCACAGTAGCAGGATCACTATAACTCACTCCATTGAGTTCATACCATAGAACTCAACAGTTACACTACTTGTTCGACACTATACTTTGATTCTGCCCTTCTAAAGGACATCCGCTCTAACAATTCCGTCTCCGTCTACCAAAACAACCGGAAATGTTTCAAAAAGTAGGCATACGACGTACAAAAGTTCCGCCGATCTTTATCTCTAAATGGGTGCCCTAACCATAACGGCTATTCCATCCCCGTTGTCATTGAACCCGCTCTGAATAATCCTCCTTTTGCCGGATTATTTGCCAATGTAATCATAAAAGCTAATTTTTCAGGAATTTAGACCAAGCTTCTGATAAACTTTGATTTTCAGCTAACCAGCACTAACCCTTCGATATATTTCTTGCTGGAAGTATCCTTGATCCATTGATAACGAGTAGGACCAAATAATTCGATGGGGTAGTTGCTGAACCATACCACATAGTTCGGCAACAACAAAAAGCTGCAGACAGCAGCTATACTGGAAAGGACGGTTTCAATATTTCCCATACGTAATCCTTTGTATAAACGTTGGGGCGGGCGGACACTAAGATGGAATAAGCCCGCTAATATGCCCAATGTCCCTGCTGCAATATGATGAGAAGCTATTCCTCCCGGAACAAGGATCAAAACCTTCCGCTTACGCCGGATTTACAGGTTGGACCTTGCCAGTTAGTCCATAAGGGTCAACACCCATATTCCAGGACCATACAATCCTGTTACATGAAATGCATAAAGCCAAAGCAAGCCCTCCTGAGAGAAATAAATGAATTCCAAAAATCTTGGGCAAATCCAAGAAGGTTTCCTGTGCGCTCATCACAAAAATTTCTAGATCCCAATATACCCAATGCCAGATAGCTGCCAAGAAGCACAAGCCAGAAAACACAATATGTGCTCCATGCCTTGTAACTCAAATACGGATTTGTTATAGTCCCCCTGTAATACTCAACCGCCCATGAATTGGTTGTTCCTAAACGAGGTCATGATTATGGGAACATACCTATCTCACATTGGATCAAGAACGGGATCGGAGGGATCAAAACGGCTAATTCATATAGAGCCATTGAACCGGCCCAACCAGCAGCCAGAGCCGTATGCATTATGAACAGAAAGCAAGCGACCAGGATCATTCAATACGACAGTATGAACACGTACCAAAACAAACCCATGGAAATACCCTTTATCAACGAAAATAGACACTATGTAACTTTATTGCATTGGAATACCTCCCTTTTGGGTGGATTCTTTCGGAGAAAGGATTAATATTTATTCTATTCCATTAGTAATTAAAGGGAAAATTCGGCTCAGAAGAAAAAGAAAGCAGATCTATTCTATACCCGATAAGTATCAATACACAATGGGGTTGATCCTATTTTTATGAATGAACGTATCTATTTGTTCATCATTCAAAGGACCTATTGGTAAAATTCTCTTTCATTCATTCTGTCTTTCTGTTTATATTTTTATAGCCTTATTCTATCTATGTATAAAATATGAGGCCAATATTATTAAGACCATTATTACGCTTCCAGATCAAAGTGAAATATAGTATTTAATTCTTTTCTTTCCTTTAATATATATTGGTGTTCCAAAGTTCCTTTTCGAAATCCGGAGAGAAGGTGAAGTTTGGGTTGACGTATGACGACTTGTCAAATATATTAGGTCATATGGATTCCCCGTTCTCTCGCCCGATCGAGATATCCTCTGTTTCTTAAAAGATTGATTGAATTATCAAAATTTAGCGTGAAGTGTAATGAAGTGCAATTAGAATCCATTTCATTTTTGAGGGGTATCCAGATTAATATTTTCAATTAGAATGATTTATGGTTGGCTTGGTTGGACCGAAAAATGAAGCATCCAGGCTCCGTTAGAAAAACCCAATTGGTAGCCATTTATGATTACCACTATATCATAATCATAAATCTTTTTTATTTACAAATTCGAAATAAATAAGAACGATTTCAAACTATTAATCAATCCGAATAATATGAAATACGTTGAATATTTGGCGGAAACATGAAAGAAAAAAATTAAAATAAAAAGAAATCATAGCAAAAGATGTGGTATTGGGTCATTTGTCCTATGCAAATCAAATCAGGCGGATCTTTACTCAGGTAGACATAAACCTAAAAATTGAATAAAAAGTGAAACATTCAGGAACAAGAAAATGACATCGTGATTTGGATTGAATCCCAATGAAAAAATAGATCAATGAAAGTTTGTGCACGATAAGTTTGTGAATTTTCTATATTATAGATTATGGAAAACGGGCCAAAACTTATCTTTCTTTAATTTCATTTATTTAAAAATGTAAAAAAAAGCCCTTCGTTAGAAATTAGAAAGTTAGAAAGGCACACTAGAAAAACGAAGGATGGCTGGAATCTACATTGATTTTTTTCGCAATTTTTGTTGAACCGTATGCATCAAAAGGTGCCTGTACGGCTACTAAGGGATACAATTTTATCCTAAACCGACTTTATCGAGAAAAGATTACTTTTTTTGGGCCAAGAGGTTGATAGCGAGATCTCGAATCAACTTATTGGTCTTATGGTATATCTCAGTATGAGAGAATGATACCAAAGATCTGTATTTGTTTATAAACTCTCCTGGCGGATGGGTAATACCCGGTAGCTATTTATGATACTATGCAATTTGTGCAACCAGATGTGCATACAATATGCATAGGATTGGCTGCTTCAATGGGATCTTTCTCCTGGCCGGAGGAGAATTACCAAACGTCTAGCATTCCCTCACGCTCGGCATATTGAGTTTTTTATTTGATGGAAAGAAAAAGAAGACTGCCTTCGCCATATGAAATATGAATTAGTAAGTAATAATAGCATGGCACTTCGAATTCGATATGATATTTTTTTTCTTTTTTTTTTTTCAAAACATTAGATTATGTATCGAAAAGAGTAGTATGAGAGAAAGGCATTTCAATTTTATCTTAGCTTTCGTGGGCCCATCTCAGCGTCACAAACTTTTTCTTTTCACCAGAGGCTATTAACAATATTTATAACAATATTATGTTATAAAATAAAAAGTACGAAAAAAAGACTATTTTTCTTTCTTTTGAAAAAAAAGAAACTTTAGGATGCTGAATCACAGACGAAATAAATATATAAAACAACGGAGCCATCATAGTATTTTTGAACTTTTCGAAAAAAAAAAGAAGAATTGGTAATTGGATTATTTAGTGATCTGGGTCTAATAGACGCTCTCTCTATTTTCTCTTTCTTTTTGATGAAAGAAAAAGAGAATTCCATTGTAAAGCCGTATGCAATGCACAAAAATGCCTGTACGGTTGTTCAATTCTATCTTTTTTTCTTATTATTCTTTAGCTATTTTTTAGCTATTCTTCTCGCCCTCATTATGTGAGTTAGAAGAACCTTTTATTATGTTATATCATCAGGAGTAATGATCCATCAACCTGCTAGTTCTTTTATGAGCACAAACAGGAGAATTTATCCTGGAAGCGGAAGAACTACTGAAACTTCATGAAAGCCTCACAAGGTTTATGTACAAAGAACAGGCAAGCCCCTGGGTTGTATCCGAAGACATGGAAAGAGATGTTTTATGTCAGCAACAGAAGCCCAAGCTCATGGAATTGTGGATCTTGTAGCGGTTAAATAGGTTAAATAACAAATAGCAATAGCAACGATTTAACACCAATCACAATTTAATTAAGATTGATTTAATCCCTCTTCTTCCTTTCCTTCTTAGCTTAAGCCTAAAGCCTAAGGGTTAATATTTTATTAATCTATTAAATAGAAAAAGTAATTCAGAATCATCTGGTTGGATCGATCTAAACCAGTCTATTATATATAATTCAGTATGCCAACTATTAAACAACTTATTAGAAATGCAAGACAGCCAATTAGAAATGTCAAATCCCCTGCTCTTGGGGTGTCCTCAGCGCCGAGGAACATGTACTAGGGTGTATGTGCGACTTGTTCAGATCATGGGCTGAGAAAAAAACAACTTTTCAGTATCAACGATCCGTACCAGTGAATAGAATGGGGTTCGTCCGTTCACTATCTAAAAAGCTAGATCTACTGTATCCTTCTATTGTGTAAAATTTATGGTTTCCATTGGCGCAAATCCAATCTTAGAATTTAAGATGAGAAAAATTACATTGGTAGCAAATGCTTATCCATTAAGCAGAAAATCCTATTTAAAAAAGCAAAAAAGATTATGCTTCGACTCTTACCAAAGAACGGACTAACAGGGTCAGCTGCCAATTAATCCTCATCCTTACATCCGTTACTGTATAAGATAGATCTCGTTGTGAAAATCTATTACTGGAAAATTTATGAGTAGAGCCGAAATTAGAACATACAAGTTACCAATTAAATGAAGGAATGAGCTCCGGTGTATAGAGGACCTCACCGTTTGAAGTAACCATAGAAACGATGGAACCCACTATTTATTTATCCATTCTATTTACTCCTTTATTTTAGTTAATATGCTTTTTTTGATACCTAGTATCAATACAATTTCTTATTCAAGGCGAAATGAAATGCCTGAAAAAAGGAAAATCGTGGTCAGGACAGTTGGAAGTAGCAAAAAGCCATTGGAATTTTTATTTTATACATTGGAAGAATCCGTTTTGTTATTAATAGACTAGAAAAGAATAACTGAAGAGAAAATTAATTATTCATCAAAAATTTCTTTATTCAATGACCAGAATTAAACAGGGATATATGGCTCGTAGACGTCGAAAAAAATTAGTTTATTTGCATCAAGCTTTCGGGGCTCATTCAAGACTTACTCGAACTATTACTCAACAAGAATAAAACTTTGGTTTAGCTCTCATCAGGATAGAATGGGAAAAAGGTTTTCGTCGTTTGTGGATCCTCGAATAAATGCAGTAATTCGTGGGGTGAGGTATCCTATAGTTATAGTCGATTAATACACAATCTGTACGAAGCAGTTGCTTCTGAATCGTAAAATACTTGCACAAATAAGCGCTATCAAATAGAATTGTCTTTATATGATTTCCAACGAGATTAGAAAATAAGGAGATCGGAGGAATCAACGAAATGCTTTAAATGAAATGAGGTTCCCTCGAGGTGAACTCAGGGAAGGTAGAGTAGAAATTAATATGATAAAAATTCTGATTCTGATAAGGTCATCAAAACAAGATGAGCGAAGAAGACGCTCAATAAAAATATTTTCTTCCCAACCGGATTCGATTCTTTTGAAGGGTAAGCCTATTTATTTCTGGTTCTAGGCAGTAGTTCTAGTGGTCGACTCCTTCTTTCAAACTGTTTCTCATTATTAAGAAAGGGTAACGAAGATAAAATACGAGCTTGTTTTATAGCAATAGTAATTAATCGTTGTTGTTTTAAGGTCAATCTATTTACTCGCCTAGATAATATTTTCCTTGTTCACTAATAAATCGACTAATTAAACTCATGTTTCTATAATCAATTCGATCCCCCGATTGGATCGAGGGCAAACATACAAAAGATCGCTTGGATTTAAGAAAAGTCGCTTGGATTTATCCATGATTTCTTTATTCCTTATTTCTAATATTTCTAAAAATCCTATCCCTATCTATTTCTAAAATCCTATTTTGAAAATTCAAATTATAAATTAATATAATAAATAGGTTTGGTTTATTTATTATTATTGTATTATTTATTTTATTATTATTTATCATTTCAATATATAATTTAAATATATATAAATTAAAATATATTAATATTTAAATAAATAATATTAATAATAGAAAGAAAATATGCGTTATATAAACTAATTATACTTAATATATATATACCTAATGTCATATTTTCATATTCTCGAAGTAGTGACATACGAGCACTTGATTCGATTTATTTCTTTATCTCCCCGTAGATTGTATGTTTGTAACAATAAGGACAGAATTTCTTCAATTCAATCGACTGGGCGTATTATTCGATTTTGAGTAATATACCTAAATACCCGTTGATTCCTTATTAACGCCGTTTCGAACACAACTGGTACATTCCAAAATAATCGTTACTCAGACATCTTTACTCTTGTACATGAACCTCCTTTGGTTTTAATTCACCCAACTTTTCTATTTTCCGATCAAAAGCGAAGAAGAAAGGAATGAAAAAAAAAAGAAATAAAGATTGCTAACTCAAAACCAAATCTTGAAAGATTTTGTTGCAATCAATATAGTAAATCAATATAGATTTATAATGCAAATAATAAAATAAGTAATACAACGATTTCGAACTCTATTTGAAATCAAACCACCGTACGGTATTTTTCTTTAAGTATCTTGTAGGATACTGTTGTTCCATACATTTCTCTTTTCGCTCTACTAGTAATTTAATTGGAGCTTGACCCGAGAGTTTCGGTGAGTTGAATCCACTTTTCGTTCTACCTTCCTTATTTATTTTATCTAATTCTTATCTAATTCTAAAAAACTAAAAAAAGGGGGGCAGAGAGTAGTCACAGATGTTGATTGTATCTCGATCAATCTTTTCCCCCGTCCCGCGACAATAACTCGAATTAAAAAAAAAGATATTAACGCATCGGGAAGAAACGTTGATCTCTATCAATAAACCCGCTAAGAACCAGACAGAGAGTACTTAGTACCGGTGCTACGGAAAGATATTTTTAGATCTCATTTAAAATCCTCCTTCTTTATCGTATTACATTATGGTAATACATATATAATCGCAATAATATGTGGTTAAAGACCACTTGGATTTATCTATTTGTACAGAATTCCTAATTCAAAATTCAAATTTAAATGTGCAATGATTCGATAGATAAGATTTTCCCTTTCTTAAAACAGCAAAACAAAATGGGTCCCTTTCCGCCTGACAATTCCGCTAAAAATATTCATTTATTATTCATTATATGGTTGTTATATGATATGAAGGACCAAAGAGGAAATGGAAAGATCCGTTTTGTATATCAATAGATGAAATAAGGGTGTGGAAAACAAGACAGAGATTCTCTACTGGCTGCATTGTAGGCCAATTGAAAGGGATGTAGCGCAGCTTGGTGGCGCGTTTGTTTTGGGTACAAAATGTCACGGGTTCAAATCCTGTCATCCCTACCTATTACTTCTCCTTTGAGCAGTAACGGGGAGTCGTTTTAGATTGATTAAAATTAAGCATACATAATCTATCGTTTTCTCATATTATATATGATATGATAGTATAGTTGTGCGCGATGTATTGGGGTTATAAAATAAAGAATCCTCTTTTTACAGTCTTATTTATTAAAGCTCTTAGTTCAGTTCGGTAGAACGTGGGTCTCCAAACCCAATGTCGTAGGTTCAAATCCTACAGGCGCGATTCCGCTCTTGTTAGGTCGAAAATTACACCGAACTGAAAAAAAAATTGAACAACAATTCGAATTTGACCTCCTTGGTTAAATTATTAAATTCAAATTATTAAATAAATTGAAATTAAAAATTTAAAATTAAAGGGTCAGTCAAAAAAAAAGTATGTTAATTAATCAAGGTCCAACTGATCACCACGTCTGTATTGTAAATATGCGGTTACGAATAATCAGCCAAAGTAATGGAATTAGACCTAAGACGATTCCAAATAGAAAAACTTAAATCATTTCAATTTATTTGAAAGGAAAAAGAAAGGTAATATCTATCTAAATATAATTTCTATTGCCCATGAATATCAATACCTAATAATTGATAATTAACACGGTAAGGAGCTATAGAATATATGGAATAGGGCAAAAGCTTTGTTTTATGAATTGTTCGTTCATTGAATTAATTTTCAAATAAGTCGTATCTTACTCAGACCAATAAATAAAGCTGAGGTTATAGTTAAAGCCGCTAGTAAAAAACCGAAATAACTAGTTATAGTAGGCATGGAAGGGCTAAATGAAATATGTTCTTTTTATACATATGTTTATAAAGCACTTACCTAAGTTTCAATTTTTAAACGAGGAGGATAAGCAAAAATACCAATTGAAATAATAAGTTCAATTGAAATTTTTGCTTCATCAATCATTATAAATGGTATTCACAAAATAGAGCGGCAGGACAAGAGTGAAAGAAAAGAAATCGATTCATCATCTTTGTAGTTAGGTCAGAAAAACCTTTGGATCTAATACAAGAATATACAAGAAGGCCGCCTCACAAATATTGATTAGTAGAATTTTTTATTCCTTGCTCTTTTTTTTTATCTATATCTAACGACTACTCTTACTTGTTACTAGACGACTAAGCAATTCCTTAAAATAAAATAAAAAAAAAGGGCTTCAACAAAAACACAAAACCTCTTGTGCAACTACGAAAAAAGTCAATTTTATATTTCGCATCTAATTGACTTTTGGAAATATGATAATTTCCTTCATGAATTATTATAAACCAACTCGTTGGATTCACGGGTTACCTGATCTTCCGTTTCTAGGCCCAGCCAATACCTCAGGAATTTGAGAATTTTCTATTGCATGATACCTGGTTATACATCGACAAACAGAAGAAAAGGAAATTATCTAGCACTTCCGTCGATATACTGTTTGAAGTGCGTTGCTGTGTCAGAAGAGGATAGCTATACTGATTCGGTATACTCTAAAAATACCTTTGGTACAATATTGACGATCTCACAAGATTTAGTTTCGGTGAATTCCCATTTACTGATCCCATCTTTTACGGAATCGATCCCTACAAGAATATGTGGAGCTCGGCATGTCTGGAGCTTGGAGAACGTTCTTTTGCTGATATTATTACCAGTATTCGATACTGGGTCATTCATAAATATTACTATACCTTCCCTATTCATCGCGGGTTGGTTGTTCGTCAGCACAGGTTTAGCTTATGATGTGTTTGGAAGCCCTCGTCCAAACGAGTATTTTACTGAAGGCGACAAGGAATTCCATTAATAACTGGCCGTTTGATTCTTTGGAACAACTCGATGAATTTAGTAGATCTTTTAGGAGGACAATGACCATAGATCGAACCTATCCAATTTTACAGTGCGATGGTTGGCTGTTCACGGACTAGCTGTACCTACCGTTTCTTTTTTGGGGTCAATATCAGCAATGCAGTTCATCCAACGATAAACCTAATTCGAATTAATTATAGAGCTATGACACAATCAAACCCGAACGAACAAAATGTTGAATTGAATCGTACCAGTCTCTACTGGGGTTACTCATTTTGTACTTGCTGTTTATTTTTCAATTATTTCTTCAATTAAGAAAAAAAAAGTAGTAGAATACTAAATAATAGTGGAATTCTCTTATCCCATTCGGAAGGATTGTATCTCATAATTATCTATGACTGTTTATGTCTTTAGCATGACCACTTGATGAAATGCGGAGGAAGCGGGATAAATGGCCGATACTACTGGAAAGTTCCTCTTTGGATAATAGGTTTGCAGTAACTGGTATTCCTGTGATCGGTTTAATAGGTATTTTCTTTTATGGTTCATATTCTGGATTGGGTTCGTCCCTGTAATATGGAATAATGGATAATGGGACGAACTAAGTTATAGGCATGAAAGTGTTAAGAACTCAACAGGGCCCGCCTCCTCTTTCTTTGTCTGATTCGAGGAAGGTCCGTTGAATTCTTAATGATCATGATCATAATATTTTGGTCGTATAAATGACAACAAATGGATCACTTTTTCCGATGATTTTTTGAAAAATGAACTCAATTTCAATTAATTGATTCATAGCATCTGCTCTTCGATAGTATCTATCATTAACAAGGTTGAAGAAAAAAGGAATCACTCAATTGGATGACACAATACAATATATATTTAATATTTCTTTTTTTTCGACCAAGATTCAAACCTTTTCTAGAACTAGTCTAACCTTACTCGATTTATTTAGTATTTCATCAAAGTTTGAAATTATTTTTATAAGTTTATCGCCTTGATTCTATTTTATCAAAAAAAATCGGTAAGGATTCCTTCTCTTTTTTTGGTTGTCCATTACTTAGTATATTATACTTATTTCAAGACATTTTATACTTATATATATCCTTATTACTTATTCTATATAAGTAAATCAATAAAGGGTTCTGAAAATCTGGAAAATCAAACTAAGAATAGCAGACAGGGAGGCTCGACTAGAAGGAATCGGTGGAAAATTTTGTGTTCTATGTAGTAATCTGTCCGGTATACGAATTGTATCCGAAACTCTCCATTTATGCAAAAAAAAAGAAAAAAGCACAGGTTGTCTAATAGAACTCCTCCTGCCTACGGTAGTTGATACGTCAAGGAAGTTTTACCTGGAATAAAGAACAAAAAATGGATTCATGAAGGTTTAATTTAATTAGTAAATCACTCCCTCTGGATTCCTTTAGATAATGAAGATCTGATTTTGAGTTATGTTTCAGGAAGTTTTACCAACGTGGGATAAGTCAACAAAAGTGAAGTAAGTGCTTATGATTCAACCAGGGGGCGTATAGTTTATAGACTTCGCAACAAGGATTCGAACGATTAGGTAGTTTTTCAACTTCAAGATTTCTTTCAGGGGATCAATTCAAATTTCAAAACTTATTTTCTTCCAATAGCGAATTCGGAAAAATTTAAGGAATAGCAACTATGAAATAAGGGCTTCCGTTCGTAAAATTGTGAAAAATGTCGCTTAATCCGTAGGAGGGACGAATTATCGTAATTTGTTTTAACTTGAGACATAAGCAAAGACAAGGATAATCTTTCTATTCTAAAGAACTCCTGAAAGAAAAGAAACTAATCTTAAAGAAAGCGATAAACAAATAAAAATAGAAGATCTGTTTTGACATGAAATGGATATATCCATATATCTCTGACTTATCTTTATGAAATGATAAAATATGGCAAAACCTATACCAAAAGTTGGTTCACGTAGGAATGGGCGCAGTAGTGCACGGAAAAGTGCACATAGAATAAAAAGGGAGTTATTCATGTTCAAGCAAGTTTCAACAATACCATTGTTACTGTTACAGATGTACGGGGTCGGGTAATCTCTTGGTCCTCCGCCGGCACTTGTGGATTCAAGGGTACAGAAGGGGACCTTTTGCTACTCAAACCGCGAAGGAAATGCTATTCGAGCAGTAATGACCAAGGTATGCAACGAGCGGAAGTTATGATAAAGGGTCCTGGTCTCGGAAGAGATGCAGCATTACGAGCTATTCGTAGAAGTGGTATACTATTAAGTTTCGTGCAGGATGTAACCCCTATGCCACATAATGGCTGTAGACCTCCTAAAAAAAGACGTGTGTAGAAATAAACACTAAAGAGATTTCAAGAGAATAAATGATTCAATGATCTGATCAAATAAAATAATATTACTATGGTTCGAGAAAGTAAAAGTCTCTACTTCGACTCGGACACGACAGTGGAATGTGTTGAATCAAGAACAGATAGTAAGCGCCTTTATTATGGACGCTTTATTCTGTCTCCCCTTATGAAAGAAAGCCGACACAATAGGCATTGCGATGCGAAAGCTTTGCTTGGAGAACTAGAAGGAACATGCATTACACGTGCAAAATCTGAGAAAATACCCACGAATATTCTACCATGGTAGGTATTCAAGAATCAGTCCATGAAATTTTAATGAATTTGAAAGAAATTGTATTGAGAGGAATTTGTATGGAACTCGTAACGCCTTTATTTGGCACAAGGGTCCCGGATATGTAACTGCTCAAGACATCATCTTACCACCTTCTGTAAAATCGTTGATAATACACAGCATGTAGCCAGCCTAACCGAACCAATTGATTTGTATGTATTGGATTACAAATCGAGAGAAATAGAGGATACAGTATAAAAAACGCAAAGAACTTTCGACGGAAGTTATCCTATAGATACTGTATTCATGCCTGTTCAAATGCGAATCATAGTATTCATTGTTAGGAATGATAATGAAAACAGGAGATACTTTTTCTAGAAATATGGACAAATGGAGTTTAACTCGAAAGAAGCACTTCATGAAGCTTCTCGTAATTTGATTGATTGTTTATTCCTTTTCTACATACGGAAGAAAACTTACATTTGAAAACAATCAACACGATGTTACTTTACCTTTTTTCCGTTTCATGATAGATTAGTTAAACTAACAAAAGAAAAAAGAAATAGCATTGAAATATATTTTTATTGACCAATCAGAATTGCCTCCAGGATCTATAATTGTCTCAAAAAGTCAATATACATACATTATTGGACCTTTTGAATAACAGTCGAAGACCTTATGAAAATTGAACACTTTCGCATAGAGATGTAAAACAAATATTGGGCATTCTAGAAAAGAAGTAGAAAAAGCATTTCGAAATTGATTTATCAAAATTTTAATCCAATGGATTTTGAACCTTCAATATAATCCATAGATTCGGACCAGAATTGAATAAATGTATCTAGGAGAATTCACTTTGCCTTTAAGTGACTACTCCCTAGATACGCATCATGATATTTTTTAATTGATTCAATTTAAAAAGACCTAAGTTAAGGATTTATCAATCAGTAATGTTGTATCAATACCCAACAAAGGGCTGCGGTACCAATCAAAAAACGGTTGTCGCTACTGGACGACAGAAATGGATTTTGGAATTTATTAACATTTTCCAAAAACGGTACTGTTAATAATCCGCAGTTTTGAAACCATTAAAGAACACCCAATAACTTGAGTACTGTACAAGAGTATTTGAAATACAGGAAAGAAATACCATTCAGGTAATATTTCCAAGGAGTTGCAAATGGATCACAGGTTCACCAATCATTGAAGGTTCTAGAACCGCTAAGCCCACGTTACAAGCAATAGTACCGAGGTACTACTGGAAAAATATATAAAGATCATTGGGCCATGCGGGTTCCCATAATAATTAAACCCATACCTTTAGCTAATTTAGCTCTTAATACAGGATCGTTCAAGTCAGGTTTTTTATTATTAGGATAGGTGAATTTTTAGATCCATCCCCAAAGGAACCGGACATGATAATTTCATCATCCGGCTCAAGCAAAAGTCAATCGAATCAAATGGATACAAACGGATACCTATAAAATAAATCTATATTCTATATGTTTAAAATAAATCTATATGTTATCCCCACATATATGAATGGTTCCATATGTAAGAAAAAAAGTTACCCGATTCCATTTACGGAGTTGCAATTATACATTCAAGGAATTTCATTTTACAGGTAAATGCTCAATACCCAAGTAGGCGTACAAAATTGATCGTGATCAAATGCTTTATGGGTCGTCTTAGGCCTTGCGATTCACCTTTATCCCAAAAATATATCGAGATTTTTTACATACAAAGGTTACTTGTTACTAATATAGTCTAGCCTTTGCTCTTCTTTATAGATCCCTTGTTTCCTCCGATAGTATAATTAAATCGGGTCGATGCAGAAGAAATGAATGCATTTTCATACTATTAAGATAAAGTAAAAAAACTAAAATCTAATTTTGATTATGCCAAATCACTTATTCTACTGGATCTTACGGAGCCCTATTTATACACAACATCGTCAGGTCTGATCATAGAAAGATTCTCTTCAAGCGAACCAGCCTATCCTTTGTATGGGGCTTACACGGTGGTTGAAACAAAGACACATTTGATTTGTGAATTCAATGTAGCAGATAAAGGCATATTTCTGCACGGCAATCAATAGTTCAAGTCACACTCCATAATCCATTTTCTCTTCAGGAATTCAAACAATTGCCCTCTTTTGATAACTGCCCGAAAGAACCGCTTCAAATAATAAAGATTGTTCTATTCAGATTTTGAGACGAAGGGCGCCCTGTCTATATCAAGATCGCAATCAAATATGTCGAAAATTTTCCGGGGTTATCTAAACTATATATAGTCTAGAGTCCAGCAATAATTGAAAAAAATTAGGAAAAATATTATGCTGATCAAAATGAGTGACAAAAAAGACAGAAAAGTTATCATTACGTTTATCATTATGTTATAAGAAAGAAATCCACTTGTTTAGTTCTTTGGTTCTTAAGGAGCACAAAAGAAAGGATAAAGGGAGGGCCGATTGAGAAAAGAAAAGTAGAAAAATTTACAAGATATGATCTATCTGTATCTAACGTATCAACTCCAAATATTGCAAATAAAAAGCGAAAGTCTTTATTTCGATTTGATATATGAGATGAATCCAGTATTTCGATTTCGCTTATTTTGTTACTGAATTAAGTTGAGCGGTTTTACATTTACAGACGCATAAAAACTATTTTGTGGACAAAAAAACTGTTTTTTATGTTATGACTCTTCCTATACGTCCGCTTTGGTTTGAATGGGCATTCTGAAGAACTTCAGTTTAGTTCTGCTATAGAAAAAGGATTCTTGGATTGAGCTTTTCCTCCGGCGAAAGCTTTTATTCTCAATTCATTTCAAAAGACTTCAATCGGTACACGCAAAAAATAGGCCAATTCAGCGCTTTTGTTCAATTTCGCGCAGTCAAATTCTCATCAGTACGAGTCAAGGGAACGGCCCCTGGCCTCTGATTTCCATATAAAGGACACGACGAGCATAAATACCCTCTTTAACTTCTATTCTGATGGACTGAATATCTTTCATAAGGAATCGTAGAAAGATGCGACGATTTTTCAGGAAAACCCCAACGAAAATACAGACTATTCCTCCTTTCTATCGAATCGATCATAACCACCCTACATTCCAAAAATTGTGCACCACAAATAGGAACTAATAAAGAGGCCTGCGATCCCATAGAAAGACATCACGATTCCTTGTGGAAAAAAACTTTGCTGAGACGGAAATAAAGATATCAAATTCCTACCAAGATAACTAGAAGTTCCAACTAATAAAAACCTAATGAACCAAAAAAAGGATAAAGGCCAGCAAAAATTGCTTGTTTTCGAGATCCTATAAATTCTATCCATATAGATTCTGATCGCCAACTCATACATACTAGATCCAGTTGCATTTTATTCGAATTGAGAGAATAACCAAAAAATTCGACTTTACTTTTTTGTTTCCAGTAACTCTCATCAACTAGTACTATTTTGATATGAACTTTTGAAGGAATTCATCAAATTGCTTCGATCTAAAATCATCCTTTTATGATCGCCTATACGGATCTACTAGATATATAGACTTTAATTTCCTACATCCGTTCGGTACCGATCCACTTGCTATAATTCATTTAACCCTATACCATTTTACGTATGCATAAGAGGGCTTTTTCATTTATGTTCGGTTCGGGTAAGCCGGATGTTATACAATATTCTACTAAATGGTATCCATGACATCTAAGTCTTGAAAAAAATAGATAAGATTTGGTCTTGGCCCCATCGAATCTAAAAATCTTAGTTTTTGAACATACAAAGATAAAAAGCCATTGCAATTGCCGGAAATACTAGGCCTACTAAAGGCACAAAAATAGAGGAAAACTGCTGAAAGTTGTCATAAAATGGGTACCTCAATTTAATATTTGTACCTGTTATTGTTATATTGTTTAGTTAAAATATATCTTATAACGATTATATTATAATTCGTATATTATACTAATTATATCTAAATACTAAGTATATCTAAGCGAATCTATATATCTAATAGATATCTAATAAATGCAAGAATGTAAATTAAATAAAAGGACTTGCCCATCTTTTAAATCAAATAAAATAGATGTATATGATAAGATAATCCACTTTCTTTATTATCTTACTTTATTCTTACTTTTCTTATTATTCTATTTTCTTGTCTTCTAATTTGCATTTTGAATTTAATAA
>NW_026440581.1:0-18880 GCF_025698485.1 Gossypium arboreum
TGAAGCTATTTACGTTTCCAGAAGAAGATATTGCCGACATTGAATATGCATCAGAGCTTGTGGTGTTCATTTCTTTTTCTTTTGAACTTATTTGATTTGGTATGTATAAGTGAGGTGATGATACTTATTTGTTGATATTGTTACTGTGGATGTTCTGGAATTATTGAATTTATTTGGAACTACGATGCACTTTATTGTATCTGCTACTTGGATATAATTTAGAATTTTGATTGTTAGTGTGAATTCTAGAACGTCATTAATAGTTCAAAATTACTATATTATGTTCTAAGTTAAGGTAAGTAAGCAAGGTTGTACTGAGGGGAGGTTTTGTTGATTGTGGTAATTCGTTTTCCATGTTGTTTGATTTTGTTTATCAAATTGCCAAAGGGAGATTGTTAAGGTAAAATGAGCGAAGAGTTGCTAAGTGGCTTTCGGCATTGCCAATTGTATACTACCACTGAGGTGATTAAAAACTTGTCTTATTTAGTTTGACAATTTAATGAAGAAAATCTTTAGATCTAGTTAATGCTTAATGCTTAAACTCTTAATATTTATTTGTGATTAATTGGGTGTTAGGAAGAGTAGGGGTTAAAATTGGCCTCCCCACAGGGGATCATGCAAGTTGATGTTCCTTATTCTTAAAACTACATATAAAAATGTTCCTTAAGCTTCAAATGTTGGGAAATTTCATTTCTTCTACTGTTAGGATTCGGACCAACCATCAATCATTCTACCTTACCTCATCTTCCACTCATTGCTATTTAAATGCTTTTCTTCAACTACTTCTTCTTCTTCTTTTATAGCACCTTGCTTTAATTAGTTTCCTTCTACTTTTATACATGATGAAATATAAAATAAAAAGTAAAATCAATACTGAACATGCATGTGTCTCTAGAATTACCTAGTACAACATGTTTCTTTTGGTTTCATGAAAGTAGAGTAAATAATAGCAGATTAAGACGAAGGGTTTGCTTCACATGCAGTTCATGTTCATGGCTTTATGGACCACAGTAAAATCAATTTGGTGGACAAATTTCTGCAATTTTTAGTCCAAGCAAAGAGCCACCACCACTGTCAAAAAATAAAAAAAGCTGAAACATATCATATGCAATTTTATTATGACCAACCCTAAGTCTAACAAGATATTTCCCAACATTTCTTTTTTTGGAGTTTGAAAACTTGTTCCTTTACACAGAATGTCCCATTTAAATATTATTTGGTTTGGTTCTTTTAATGTTATTGGATAATTTAAATACGTTATTGAGTTAATTAGTAATATATGAATAAAATGAAAACTCCTAAATTTCATTGTTAATTCTAACACTCTTTGGGTTAAATGATGACAAACTTTAAATTTAATATTATGGAGTAGGAGATGTGTGTAAGAGAAGGCGTAGTTTGTGAAAGTGGACCCAGCCTGGCTTAGGCTAGTATGATTTTGGGGCTTTGCCGAAAAGAGTAGGTTGTCATGGCTTTTAATATTTGTCTGGACTTGGAGTTAAGACTTAAAGGCCACATTAGCATGAGATTCAAAGCTGCACTGCCAATAAAGTTTATTAACCTTTCCTTTTACACTATCCATCTCTTTCTTCTCTGCCCACTATATTATGTACCTCTCCACTCTCATCTAATTTTAAACCTCATGGATTTCATTCTAAGTTATTGCTTATATTAACTTCACTTCACAACCCTTTCTCTTTTATCCTAAAATGGTTCATTTTCTTATTTCTACATTAACTATCAAATATATTTTTATTAGTAATTGGTTTCTCTTTTAGAAAAAATATCAATATCTTTATCTCGAATATAATTTATATCAATAACGCTTCAAGATTAAAACTTTAGGATCTTAAGTGTTCAAGTTCGGATCTCACCTATGTAAACTATGTGTAGGTAAATTAGTTTGAGTTTGAGTTGAGTTAATGATTGATTCTGATAATAACCGTTGATATAATTACAAGTTGTAACTTTAGCATATAAAAATTGTTAAAATAAAAGTATTATATTATTACGTAGGATTTTCTTAAATCAAATTTATTTTTTTATTGGAGAGCCAAGGATGATAATGATTGATGATTAGAATTAGGAAGGGGAAAAGGGGAATTTGTAATAAAGATTGAAGACGCGGCATGATGTAAAAGTAAAAAGAGTAGGAAGAAGAAAAGAAAGCATTATTAGTAGAGCATGAAATAGTAGGGAATTATTCAAACAAATCTATTAACCTAAATTAATTTGATGAAGAAAAGGAAACATAGAAAGAGAGGTATGTGGTGACATGAAAAAAATTAATTTTGACATCTTTTAAAAATGTGTCATTGTTTGAAAATTCAAAATATGTATATAATTTTAATTATATTTATTAAGTTTTAAGTGGTGGTTTGACACTATGGAATTCACTCGTATAAAAAAAATACAAAAGATAGATACAATTAACCCTAAAAGATATGGATGGAAATGCATGAATGATAATGATTAAAGAGCAAAGAAAAGGAATCTGTAATAAATAAAATGAAGCAGCATTTATATGTAAAAGTAGAAGACGCATGAACCCAAGTCATTCAACACTTCCTATTCTTCTTTTATTTTCGTTTAATTGTGGGTCAAACTATTTGGTGAGTTCTAGGACTCATTTTTTCATATTTATTGTATCTAATTTAATTTTTAATGTAATTGCATATGGTAATAAGATTAAATGATTTGAAGGAAATTTTTCAAAAGTAAAAATAAAAATAAAATTGATGACGTTAAATTTTGTATGATAGTTAATGAAATTCGAAATCTATTTTATTTTAAAAAAAAAAAAAAAAAGTAAATGTCTATTGTCTTGAGATATGTTGATAAAAATAGATATGTGAAGAGTTTGGTTTTATTTTCCTAAAGATAAGGCAATGATAGTGCAAAGTTGTATAAGGGGCTTGTTTCACACATTAGTTTGCAAAAGGCAATGGAGTGGTTGAATATTTTAATGACAATTAGGATCATAAAAGATTTTATTAATCAACTAATATATATACCTAATCTTATGTTCACCATCAACAAGATGACATTAGAATTCTATCCATTTTTAAATTTCAAAAAAAAGTTTAGGAAACTATTTCTTATTTCGCCATAGCAAAATCATGGTTTGGTTATTTGAAAAAAGAAGAATATATTTTTATTTGGATAGGTTGGATGAATGCTATTTTGTTACGCTTTTATTTTATATTTACCCTCAAATATAGACGTCCATATCAGCTAAGATGCTTTTACATCTTTTTTCATGTCCAAACTCTAAAATTCCCATTTTATTTTTTAGATTAATATTTATATATTTCATGGTTAATAATTTGCGATTATTATCTGTAGGTAACCAAATTTTAAATATGTTTGATACGTTTTCCTTATCTTTTCATTTATTTATTTTAAATATATCTTAAAATTATGATAGAAAAGTGTAAATATGATATTAGTGTTTGTTATTAATTTTTACATAAGTTAACTTCTACATTTTAACACATTTCAAAACATTAGTTTTCGTTATTTCAATATTTTAATTTTTTTATTATCATAATAATAATAATTTATTTTAAATCTTTTCTATTATTTAAGATTAGATTTATTTTGATATTAAATTAAGTTCCTTTTAAATTATTTTAAACTAATTCAAAATCATAACTATTTATTTTATTTTTATTAAATAATAATTATAATTAAAATGATAAAATTTTAAAAAATTATATTAGGACATATTTTAAATATTAAATCATGTTTAATTTAAAATTCAATAATAATGTATTTTTGCTATATTAAAATGTTTTTAAAATATAAGATAATAATTTTATTTTAAAGCATTGTAAATATTTTATTTTTAAAATAAACTTTAATTAAATAAATTTTATACCAACATATATTTGTTATACCTATATCACGTACTCCTACATCTATCCTTAAACTATGCTATGTGTATCCGGTGAACCAAACTAAGCCAACAAATTATGCAATCAACAAACCTTCCACCTTTTACCACATGCAAACATGAGCCCAAAAAAATCTCATGCCATTTCATATCTCTGCTAAGCATACATGATACACACGTAGAGATTCAAAGTCATTAATTACCTAGTTGCTTTAAGACGTCATATCTTAGGACGTCACTGAAAGAGAACTAAATATAATCTCGTTATTAGCAATATCTAAAAAAGTAGACAACCTTATTTCTCAGTATAAAAACCCACAAAAAAAAAACGGAAGAAAGCCAAGTCCCCTTTTCCAGATCAAAAACTTCTTTCCAAACTTTCTCACCAAAGATGGACCCCTTTTCTAGTGGCTTTCCACCCCCACAAAGGTGAACCATCATACAATCCATCTCTTCCTTTCCTAATTAAACTCACTAGTTAACAATATTAAATAATTAAAAGTAAGACTTATTATCAATGACACTAAAGTGAAGCTAACTACTTTAAAAAAGATTCTCCTCTTGAGATTGTTTTGAATGAGGCCATAGGAATCAAAAGAGATGAGGAATAAAGGAGCCTAGCCTAGGTTAAAATTGATTATATGCCCCATTCCAACTCGGTTCAAGCCCTACTGAATATGTCAGTTTGGTTCCCACTTCAAATTGTTTACATCGTAGAATATTTTAAAACCCTAAAAGAATGTATTGTACTCAGTGGTCCGAATTTGAATGAGAACATAAAAGAGATCAACAATAAAGGAGCCTAAACCTATGCTACCATTAATTGGGAAATTTGAGCCACACCTTTACTCCCAATTCTTATTTTGGAACTCTATTGTGGACACTTCTTTTATTATTACTACCACATTTAGTTGGTTTTAATTTTTTTTTTGTTTTGTTTTGTTTACTTAAATTGGTTGTAAAATATAATTTTGTTGGTTTTTTTTATTTTTATTTTTGCAATTTGTAAATGAAATGATTTGGGTTGGATTTTGGTGTTTAGGATTAGGTACATAAAAGTGCTAATGAGTTGAGATTAAATGAGTATTAAGGTCCATAAGTTTATTATTCCACTTCACAAAATCTATAGGAGTCCAAAGATGAAAGGAGAAACAAAAAAATATTACTACGATGTAAAAAAAGAGTTTAAAAATAAGTATTAAATAGCTTTTAAGAGCATTTTTTTGGAAAAAGAAAAAAAGAAACAGAATAAATTCTTCGTTTTTAAATTCCGTTGACCAAAAGATGTTAAAGCTGCATAAATTATTTGCATTGTACTCCCTATTATCAACCAAGAAAAAAACATGTAATGAGCATAGTATAATAATTCCATACCGATTTGAACTAATCTATATCAATAGCAATTCATCCTTCCCGAACACAGCATACAACTCATTCAGCGCTCTCAAAGTGCGCTTATTCTCCCATTTTTTCTTACCATGACAAGTATTTTGTGAAATAAAATAAAAAGGCTTTAAAAGACCCTCTTGGCCCAAACCTAAACACTCTAATATCCTTGTTCAAACCTACTCCCATTTTGAGTCAAAATCAAAAGATGGATAAATAGATACATCTCATCAAGGCTTTAGGAGTGACTAAGGGAGTCAAAAGAACAAGAAGTGAATAATTTATCAGCCAACCATTCTTCTTACGGCTAGATTCAATCTCCTAGTCTCTGCAAGAAAAATAATTTCATGCTCTTTTGAGAAGGGAGGATTGGGTGATTGCAATTTTCTCCGGCAAATAAAACTTTTGCACATTTTCATGAACAAGATCCATATAGACACATAGATTCATGAATCCCTACATCATAATTGAAAGAGTCAATAGAAAAAAGAAAGAAATGAAATTGATCAATATATCTCTCGAAACAAATGAAAGGGAAATGAAAACTGAAACATAAACCAAAGATCAACCAAGCCATCTCGGAGACTTGCGATCACCAAATGTTCAAAAATTCCTCTATCCAATCCTTTTCCTTCTTGTTGCTGAATATCTCGTATCTTTTTGTTGTTTCCCAAGCCTATAGTTCCATCATACATTACAATCAATCAACTAAACCTATTTAAAATAATAATCAAACTAAATTCACTAATCCCAATCAATTTGATGAAATCAGTTTGATTTAATTCAATTTAATTGGTTACCCTTGCTTATACATGACAATATGAAGCACGTACCATCAAAAAATTGCTTGTTTGCATCAATAGTACTTTCACGTTACAAGCCTTACAAACCAGACTCAAAAGACCTTAAGTTTTATATATATATATATATATATATATATTAATTTTACCTAGTTTTATCAAATTGAACTTAAATCCCGAATCTCAAATTAAACTTAAATCCGAATCTCAAATTATTTCAGATTTAAATCACTTCAAACATCTTAATTTTTAAATAAGTTCAGATCAAATTGAAGGGTCTCAAATCAGAACCAACGGCTTTTCAAGTTGAATCTCATTTTCCTACCACTTTGGAGCATCTATGGTTGCATACTAAAAGAGAATAAATAGAAAATAACCATTTCTAAACCTGTAATCCCACAAGGTTTGGAAATTAAAACTCTAAATCAAAGATTAAACAGCCAGAGTGGAGAATTACCTACATGCAAAACGTGGGTCATTAAACCTAACGGTAATGGTAAAAGTAAAACTGTTGCCAACCTATTAGTGTGAAAAAGAAAAAAAGGAAATTGATAAAGCAATGGTTAGCACTTAGCAGTTCACCCTAAATGCATTACCCAAAACCACAACTAATTTATCACCAAAATTGGATTTTGCTACTAAGGATAATATTTTGAGAACGTACCTCAGCTTTTCATAAACATTTTTCTGAATTCATCATTCGATTTTGGTTTCTCATCTTCCTCTTTCTTGGTTCCTGGCTTGCTAGTAGTCCACCCAAGTGGTTTAAAATTTCTAGGCACTGCAAACGTATTTTTCCCCTTCAGTTGAATGCTCTCAAAATGCTTACGAGAATGTGGTACCTGGGGAGCTACACTTGAACCCTTTGAGATTTCAACAGATTCTTTAGATGCAGAACTCCCTTCAATTCCACTCTGATTGCTATCATGTTCTGCAATTTCAGTTTAGACACATAAGAGACTAACCAAGCGAAGCTACGATGTAACAAGGATAAAGCAAATCGCACAAACGCATACACATATTATATGTCATGATAAAAGCAAAGGGAGAGAAAATAAATGCAACTGTAATTAACAAAACCTGAAAATCACCTTTGATAAAAATGAAGAAACTATCTGCATAATCTACACATTGCAAAGCAATGGGACTTAATAACACAGCTCCAATACATACAAAATATTCAGACATACCTTTTCCACACTGGAATAATTGGAAGTGCAGGGTAGGAGCATAATTTAGCTGAGTTGAGCTCAAGCTGTGAAGCTCGAGCACTACCCAACTCAAGCTTGATTGAGTTCCACTTTTAAAGCAAGCTCAATTCAAGATAAAGATCAAACTCTTAAAAGCTCACTCACTTAGGTTCAATTACCTAGTAAACGATAAAGCTTTGATTCCCATGCTCAATTTTAGACTCAATTATTTTTACTCAAGTTCGAGTTCGGGTTGGCATGGAAATTTTTCAATAATAATATATAAATAAAAATATACATTAAAAATAAAAAGCTTGATTAGGCTAGCAAGTTATTACGATCAAGCATTAAGATACTCAAATTTGACTCTCTCAATAACTCAAGCTTGACTTGACAATCCAAATTCAAGAATTTTCCAAGTTGAAACCGAGTAGCTTGTAAGTACATGCATCTCATTTACGGCCCGAGTAGAGTTTAAAATGTATGCAAATTAATTCTGAGGACAAAATAACCCCTGAATTTATCAAAAGGATAGAAGAACTATCCCTAACTGCCGAAATTGAAAAATCCTTCAATTTAACTACTTAGAAAGGAGTGACTAGATATACCTAGAAAATGTTTAAACTGTGGAACTACAAGGAATTAAAAAATAATAATGATAGAAAGGTACTTTTAGATATTCATCCCGTGCTACTTATGCAAAACCAAAAATGCTAATGGAGAGATCAACCAAAGAGTTTATTCTGTTACTTCATTGTACTGAGTGGGGCAAATATTTGGTACTTTTAGTTTATGTGAATATTGGCTTTTTTTTCTTATTGTTCTCTTATATTTTATTTAATATTTCTTGTTTTCCTCAAGAATGCAGAGTTGAAGTTTGTTGTCAAGCCTAACCTCCTCATTATGCCACAATACATATGAATATTCCATTTTCTATTAAAATAAAAAATAAAAAAATAAAAAAGAAAGAAGCAAACTATAATAAGATGCAGAGCCAATAGAAATAACAATGCTAAGGTTCTTTTCTTTCATCTTCTCTAAAATTTATTGCCTTATAACTACGAAGGTCAAGATGTTGAAAGCCATAGAGCTTGAAGATTAATGCTAGATATAATTTGTCCAATTGTTCTAGAAGCCCCCTAGAACTCCATCCACCTAACACTTAGCAGAAAATTAACCAACAAGAAATTTAGGATATTCAAGATTGAGTACCATCTATTATGGAGTTTGAGCTCCAACCAATCTCAAGCAAACATCATTAAAAGAAACTCGGACTAGGCTTTGCTTGGTAGAGTGGAAAGAAAATTGAAAGGATGAAAAATTGAAAGGGTAGAAAATTAGAAGGATGGAAAACATACTTTTTTCTTTCCATAGGTGTGCTTGGTAGGAAAGATGGAAAAATGGAAAGAAAAGTAACTTTCTTTCCATCCATTGCTTGGTAGAGATGAAAAATGAAAAGAAAGAAAATAAAGCATTTGAAAAATGCATAATTTTGAACAAATATACACCCTCTCTCATTTTCTCTCCTCTCATCATTCCAATTTACAAGGATTTCTTTTTATGCATTAGGATGGAAAATTATCATCTCTCCTATTTTCTTTCCTCTCACTTTTCTTACCAACCTAGCACACTCAAAATTTATTATCTTTCCCTTTTCCACTCCCTCCTTCCATCCCTCTGCTATTCCACCCAACCAAGCACACCTTAAGGAACATAACTCAAGCTTCATAAGACTTACAAACTGGTGAAACACTAGTAAGGCAATAATACTAAATAGGCCTAAAGCTATCTGAAATTTCTTAGAAAACCCTTATTCTATTATTTTTGCGAGTCCTTATGTTGACAGAAAGATTTCACACGAACTTTAATAACTGTTAGGCTTATAGCCAACTAGAATCTTATGCCCTCGTGAAAGATGACACAACTTTTCAAGAGTGTATTTAGTATTTCACCTAACTATACCTTTTTGAATCAGAGCCATCCAAGGAGAAGAGCATAGAGATTTACAATCATCTTCAAAATTACATAAAGAAATGTGGTGATCTTATGTTCATGGGGAAAAAGTAAAACAGAATTCCACAGCGCCTAATCAAATAGCACATACACTAAATATCTAGTTATATTTCACATATTTAATACATTTACAATCATGTACTTATGGTTTCATCAGGCCTGATCCTGAACTCATTAATGCAAGTCTGCAACCAAGTTCACAGCAAGGTCTGTTCCAACCTAGCAGCTATCACTTACAAAAAGGAAAAGGAAAAGAAAAATAAAATCCTATATTTCAAACATGTGAAAAAGTTGCTACAATTGTCCTTTATAATTAAATCCACTCAAGCTCTGCTCCTGCTTCCTCTCAGCATATCATTCATTCTAGACATTTTCTTTTCCATTTGTTGGAAAGGAAAAAAAGTCTTCAGGAATTAACTATTTCATTTCAAATTTAATATACATGCACATGATAAATTGCAGATAAAGGAAGTTTGTGATGCCTTCTGGTAAATTAGGCATCTGCTGCAATAGTTTGAGAAGGTATATGAATCATTGCATAATCAAGAGTAAGTGTTCATGGAGATAGGCATTCACCAGATGTAGTGAGAGCACCAGATTCTCTCTTGCCTCGCTTTGGATTTGAGCGTGTAATGCACAACTTCTTGCCAAGCAGCATTTGCTTATTCTTTGCTAGAGCTGGAGCAAGGTGTTCTTCATCCTTAAAATCCACATATGCCAATCCCTTCAAATTCCAATTAAAGATATGAATCTTAAGTATATGTTCAGCCTGGCTGATGAAAATAATCTTAAAATTCACGCAGTATGTCGATTTTGACGCAAATTAGGAAAATAGGGTCCTAGACCTTAGGTATTGTTGTATAAATTTTCTACTGATTCAAAATCTTAACAGCAGGTGCTAAATTCTTAGTTTCTGAAATTTTACGAACTAATCTATAATATAATATTGTTTGGTACACATGCTATTGTGGATTGAATGCTCAGTAAAATTTTGTCCTTCAAAAGAGAGATGATCTTATAGATTTTTTTTTATTAATAAAAGTTTGAAAAGAGAGAAACTATACCTAAAAGTGAAAAATTATAAGGTTATAAAACCCTTTAAATAAGATTGACTGAATAAATAAAGTTTTAACTACTTCACAATAATTTTAAGAATTTTCCATCTAGTGGCTTCTAAATGACTTAAAACATGTTGAGAAGTTAAATAATTGACAAATTTTATATTCAATAGATTATCAAAATAAAATCTCAGATATGTACCAAAAATATTCAAGGAGAATCTGGTATATTCATCATCTTTCTGTGGTAAACCATTAGACTTAATAATGTTGAATATGTGAGATAATCTTATGGGGAATATCAGTTGTGAATGGCAGAAATAAACACAAAAATAAGAGAAGACATCCTTTAGCAAAGAATAATATCAGCATAGCTTGGGATTGCTTAAACGTGATATTCCTCATAGAAATTATATCTACTTAAGTACTAAAACCTAACTAAGTTTGTATCAAGGGTGAGGCCAACTAAACTGCAAAATTGGAAGGAAGAAAAATCTAATACAAAACATGAATTAGCAAAGATATATTAGTCTTTCACTTTCTCTGAAAATATGGATTAAATCCACTTCTTTTCAAACTTATATTTTCACCTATTTTTCTCTACTTCAAAATGGCGATTGAGTTATATTCATACTTCTTCTCTATTTTATATTTTCTCTTTTTAACAAGTGTATTCACATTTTCAAGTAAATATATCTTTCTTTTTTCTTTTTCATAAAATTGTTTATTATTTCACCAACAACGTGGCTTGTCAAAGACAATCTATCAAAAGAGACAACAAAACTGCTCGTAAAAGCAAGGTTTTCAGAACCAGACCAGTGGTCGAACCAGTCCAGACCACCGTTTCGACTAGTTTGTCCAGATCAATCGAATAAATTATTTAGAAAATCATAAAAATTTAAAATATATATTAAAAAAATAGAAAACAAGTTCAACGGTTTTTAGCCTGGTTCAACTGCCTGTGCAACCAATTGTACCAGTTTGAAAGCCAACAAGGCCAACCCCTTATTTCGGACCAGCACCCTGACCAGTTCTGAAAACAGTGCGTAAAAGACATTCGACTGTAAAATACATAATCTGCTACTTAATAAAGATTGTGATATGGAAAGTGCAGCCTGAGCACCAAACTGACATCTAGTAAGCAGGCTGAAGACCGCTTCATGTTTCATTTCTAACATGGCAGTCACGGACACAAAAATAATTAAGAGGGCACATGCATGTCATACACAAATTCAGAGAGAGAGAGAGAGAGAGAGAGACCCTTGATTTTCCAGTGAACTTGTCATGCAGAATTGAATCGCAGTGACTCCACCAACATCACTAAAGAATAGCTTTAGATCTTCATCTATTGCCTGCCAGCCAAATAGATAAGCTTGTCTTTTAGTTTGTACAAAAGTACAGAATATGAAGAAAAGTAAGTGTGACTATTTCTTTGAAAACAGGAAAACAATGGACAGCATGAAGGGTGTCAACTAACCCTAATGTTAAGATTTGATACAAATGCAGTGCACTGATTAGTATATAATCTGGTTTTACTAGAATAAGTGTCTTTCACCAGCTTCCTGTCATTTGCTTCAGCTAACTTCAGCCCTCGTGTGTTCTCTTTCTCATGCAATTTCTTCTGATTTTGAGTACTTTTCTGCCGCTTAGCTGGAGACTGTTCATCAATTGCGATTGAACCAGATTTCCTCTTTTCACGAGCAGTTTGCTTAAGGGCTGCTCCTTTGATCTGTCACTTCAGTTAAAGATTTAGATTCTTGCGCTAACCTAAACAATCGCAGCTCCTCAAGGCGAGGCATAACCTGAAAAATTGAACGAAAAACAGAAAGTAATTCCAACTTTGGTAAAGGCTTATGACAACAACGACTTATGACAACAACTGACAAATAAAACAAATATCAAAGAAACAACAATGGCTTATGACATCCCATGAAAAGAGGAAAAGGTAAGTACAGAAAACACAAACAAATTTAATAACTTTTTGCTAAACAAAGCCAAAAGGCATATTAAAAAGCACAGTTTATCTTTGTTTAACAGGGATAAAATGTGTTTCAAACTTCCCCCTGAAACTCAAGAAACTAAATCAATACTGTTGTCCAAGACTAAATAGAAACATATATTTTACATTTATAATGCAAACAAAATTTGTAGCATAATACTAAACATAGAATAACAAAAGTAGACCAGACCTATCATTTTTTCACGGGACACCTAGTGGCAAATCTCCCACCTAACCAGTGAGTTGAGAATGCAATAAAATGTTATCTTCCTTGATTCATCAGGAGAACAGATTTAGAAAATTGACAGCTTAGAAATGATAATAGACAAAATAACTACCTAAATCAGTGGTAGGCCAGTTGATGGTGAAACCAGGTGAGGTTAGGATTTCAATTTTACTCCACATAAGTATTCTGTTTTTTAGAAAAAAAATAAAACAAAACTACTTCACATGTTATAAAATACATCTTTGAAATGTTAAATAAGTATTACTGGCTGAATAAAATTCTTGACAATTTCCAGAATGGATTTTCTTCTTTGTCATCTATATTTATTTATTTTTATTTAAACTCGTCTACATGGAAGCAGAATTCCATAATTTTACGAGGAAATGTGTTAACGATGTGTAGTAAAACTTTTATATGAACAGCAAATAAAAGGAAAAATATAAAAAGCCATACCTTTTGCACAGCATGGTCAAGATCATCCAATGTTCCAAATTCCCTCTCAAAGCGCAACCAAGCATGGCAGATATCCTGAATGATTCTGTTTTTTAGAAAGGAATGTATCATCTAATTTACAATACATCTAAAGAGCAATTGAACAAAATTCAGGAGTAAACCCAAAAGAGTAACAAACATTAACATTATCAAACCATGCAAATTATATTTTCAACAAACATGGAAAATGTACCTCCGAACCTGTTCCACTAAATCTTTTGCTGTACCATCTCTTGTATATGGCCCTGGCTTCATTTATATGGCCTAAAGCAATTTCCATTGCTATATAACCTTGCCATGCTTCCAACATTGAACCACTGCACAGGCAGATGCATTCTTGAATCCTGTGAAACATCACATAACTAAACAACTAAAGAAAAATTCAAGCAAGTTTTCGATGGTCAAACCAGGTTTTAAGCAAGCTCCCCCAAACACCACGAGCAGCAGTTAAATTGTTATTCAATTTAAGCTCTAAGCAGGCCCAATAAGCATGCAAACGCAATAAACCATCAGTGTTCTTCAAGTGTGGTGATAAGTAATCTGTTGCTTGCTGAAATAAAGCCCACGAAGTCAAACTCAAGCATACAAAAGGGACTTACTGCTAGCCATCATAGCATGAAGATAAGAATTCTAAAATGTTTTTACATGCAACGAAGAACATCAAAAAGCCAAAATATTCATGTGCTTGATAACCTTAAGTCACACTTAACTTTAACCATGAGTCCTTTTAAACATGAAGAAGAAGTACACATGCAAACCTGAAAAGATTCCTAATCAATGAATAGTTCAAAACATCGTCTCCTCTGGCTGATGAAATTCTCCACTTAGGCCATCCACTCGAGTGAGGAACAAATCAAGGTACTACAACAAACAAAAAGATTAACTAGTCAAAGCAAGAGTACTAATATATTACTTCAAAACATAATTAGAGAAATAAAATCCACACCTCCTCAAGGGTTGAAAATGTGCATTGCGGACTTCTCAAAGGCCTGAAACAATTTTAAAATGAAATTCAATAAAATAGGCTTAAATAGAACAATGAAACGATCAAAGCATTTTACATATTCCTTAATATAAACATGTAAAGAAGATTTCCCCTCAAAATAGTTCCAGAAATTACAATAACTTATAAAACTTCTAATCGTTATAAAAGCCAAACAGCAAGTCAACAGAGCCACCATGAGAAAGCAAGGGCATTCAGTTCATTTGCATGTGGAAGTAAGATCATATTACATTATCAAGAGAACATAGAAAAATAACACATGCAGAAGTTAGCATGGGGAATCGTGAATTTGAACTATTGTTTTGCCAGTCCTGGATAAATTCTCTCACCATTTTCACTTTCTTCTTTTGATATAGTAGTAAAACCTAAGGGCAATATTTGACCAGCAGAAAAATAAAAAAGCTCATTTTTCCCTGTTAAACTATTTCCTAGAAAAACCTCCTAATGCTCCAAGCAAAAAACCTGGGTATCATATCCAGAAGCTATATGTATTAAACAGAATATCAAAGCTACTATTCATCAACTAGTAAACAAATTTCTCCTCCAATGATGAGCAAAGATTAAACTTCAAACAAACATCTGAATGTAGTCCAAACAGAATAAGGAGGACATTGTCTCTGAAAACAACCACAACATACAGCAGATATCTCTTTCTCAGAAGCAAGACCATGCTCCAAACATAGCAAATACCGAACCCAAAGTTCTCCAACCCAGGGGCAATTTCTTGTCGCCCTTGAATAAACATCCTTCACAACGTTGCCTGCCTAAAAACAAAGGAAAAGGGAAAATAATTGCTACTAACGCAAATTCAAGTATAAGAAGTAAAGGAAAGAACTTTGACAGTTAATTGAATAATAGTAAGTAAAACCAGGAACCTTTAAGGTTTTATCAAGATAGCGAGTATAATCAAGCCAGAGATCACTTGATCCAGGAAAATCAGTTATGGCACGTTCATACAGACTTTGGACTCGTGCTGGATCCCCAAAAGATTTTTCAAAATCTAAGTAGCCCTGCAACATTTTGATTTCTTTAATCAATTTAACCAGGCAGAGCAATATGAAGAAACCAAATTGAAGGAAGTGCTTTAAAACATACATGAAGAAACCAAACTGATTTTAAAGTTACTATGGAATGAAAGAATTTTCACCCTATAGAGATTTTAAACGATACCATAAAATGTTGATATCTTTCAGACTCAGATATACCCTGTCTTGTAATATGTTCTTCAAGATGAGCACGGGCATCGTACATCTCCTCTGCCTTCCGGTAAGATGAAGCAACACGGGAGGAAATCCCATCCACATTGTCGGATTCTGCATCAAGAGAATTTCCTTGCTCCACCTCCCATGCCTTGTAGGCTAGGAGAGTAGACTTCATGTTAGCAAAGGGAATAGACAACTGACGATGGAATATACTTTGAATGCGCTGGACCTGTTTCTCCTTTGCCTGAATGAATGATGGATGGATAATATGCAGTCAAGCTCAAAAACATGGTCTTCAGCGGAAGAGAAGTTTATAAGCGTAAAGAAAATAAGTATCATATTGGGACCTGAATGTCTGATTGGTCAATGGTTTGTAAAATAGATTGCTCAAACTGAGTGTATGCATCCCATATTTGAGAACCTTGAGCAACATGTAAAGCAGCAGCAGAAACAGCACGCTCAAAAAGATTTCTAGCCTTTGAAATCCCGTCAACCGAACTATCACATACTTTTGGATCATGTTGTAGCACATAATTTAGGTACTCACGCCAAAGGGGATAGACAGATACTCAGAGATGCCTCTCTGTAAAGTTTCTCGACTGACTCGGAATCGGAATCATTCAAGAAGAAGCTTCATCTTTGGCCCATTCCACCCACATTGCTGGAGTCAATGGAAACAATACATTCATATTTTCCCTAGCTTCTCGTAGCTTCTCTATTTCACCCTTATCCTCAAAAGCTTTACGTACTGTGAAATCAAATGAAAGCAGTGCAATAGTAGTAATATTAGGGATAGGGAATCTTGTAGTTTTCCTTTGACAAGAGAGGAAGAAAAGTATGATTAATATACCAAGACATGGGCGTCGTAGTTGGAAGGATTGGTAGAGAGGTCAGACTCTAAAGCTCGAAGCTGCTGTGTCTGCTCCGCTTCGTCTTCTGAATCGCTTGAGTCCGAGTCGCTATTGAGTTTCAGACTGCTCTCAGGGTTTTGAGCAGTGTCATCGTCCGCCATTTCAGTGTCATCTTTTATGGAAACCGAGGATTTCTCAAAATCCATTCTAGTTTCTTTTGCTTCGCTTTTTTTTTTTCCTCCTTCTTTCGCTAAAAATAACTTCATTTCCTTCGTTCCAAGAGAAAGTAGGATTTTGGATTTAATTTACATCTTTTCGATTTGGTCCCTGTTTTAAAATAAATTAATTTATTGTTTTTAAACAGCAGCATAAAACGAAATTTTTTTTTCAATTTGAAACTTCAATCTAATATCACCCGTCAACATTTTATTATTGTGATTCAATAGGGAGATATTTTTTAAATTTTAATGTTTAAATTAAACATTTGATATAAATGTAATAAATAATTTAAAATGGGTTCAATAAACCATTAAAATGAAAAATTCAGGCTAATTAATTTTTAAAATTAAAATTGACTTTTATCAAACAAACAACATAATTATTATCCCGAGAACATAATTATTATTAAATTTTATTATAGTTAGATGAGAATTTTGTAATTTGTCATAATTAAACAACTAAAAAGAATAAAAACATAATTGAATGACTACTAATGTAATTTACCATGATATAATTTACCATGACTACACCTATCATGTGAAGGAGTTTCACTAAATAACCTTCCATTCTATTTAAAAAGGAGGTAAACGGGACCATCTATTATTGCCAACAGAATCAGAAGGAAGACGCAAAACCAGTTCAAATTTGAATCAGCTGAATTACATTACATCTATATTAATAAAGCCTGCGACAAAATTACAATACTCCTCACAAAACCGTGTTTCACAATACAAATTCTCCAACCTATGAACCTGTAAACCAAGATCACAAGTGAACAAAGTCGATAATAACTTTTCACAACCTAATCAGCCATCTTGTATGCATCACTCCTGTGAAAGGTTATAATTCAGCTGAATAGACCAAGGTTCAATTGTTTTGCATCATATAAACCTGGATAGTGTGTATTTGGATCTTGGCTCTTCATCTCACTCTTAATATCTGCAATAGGGTCCAGCAGAAAATATCCGCATTATAATTTATAGTAGACAAAACTTGTGTTTGGACTAACATGATACGACTTCTTTTACTGACACACTGCACTTTGCATCTTCATTTCTATATGCTTTGAACTATGAGTTGCAAAAACTAGAAGACACTTTTGAATGGAAAACAAATTAGTATACAATATTTGGAAATTATAATCTGCTTAATGTCAAAGAAGACAAAAGCACTCACAGTTTGTGGCAGATTTCTTTCAGATGTCTAAAACCAAATTTTTAGAACTTGAAACAGCGTTCCAATTTTTTCCCTTTTTATTACTTTTCCTTTTTAGTAAGAGACTTCTCATTAAAATGCACAGTTGCAAGGAGGACAAACTCCGTACTTGCAGTAGATTTCATAGGTGTTGAGCTCTCCAATCAACTGCAAAGTTCTCATCACTGTCACTCTCACTGTCACTAGTTGACTCTTCACTGTTAGATTCCTGTCTATCAGTTTCCTTCCCCCTCTGACGCTTATTTGATCTAGAGGTCTCCAATTCCAGTTTCCTCTTCCACAATGTTTCCACTTTCTGCTTGTAAACCCTGAGTGAGGAAAAAGATGATAAATAAACTAGATGACTATAATAAGAACTTGCCTTTTTATTCACAGTTAAAAAAGGTGGATGAGTGCCACAAACAGTGACAAGCACAAAAACTTACTTTTGCTCCAAAGATTCAGCCTCTTCAATCATTTCAGCTGCATCAATCTGCACGTTGAAAAACATATATTACTCATAAGTCTATATTGCAAACTGAATTACAAGGCAGGCAAAACAGCCGTAGTGGGTCTACAAGGAGATAAAAGGACCTAACCTCCTCTTCTTCCATACGATTGTCCACCTCTTGCAGATCTTCTTGAATCAACTTTTCAAATTCCTTGTACTCATCTCTGATCAGGAAACAGAATTAGTCAAGGTTATGTTTCAAAAAGAAATATACAGGTAGGAGAAATTTGGGGCCAATTATCTATTGCAAATTAAATCTTAAGGAAATGTGCAGCTCAAAAATCCCAGATTTTTATGTCACTGATTGGTGAATCATATGAAAACACCAAAATGTTTTCCAGTGTGCAGTGACCTCATATTTTCTTCATTTCCCTTAATTTCCTTTTAACTTTCAAATGTTAAGAGAAGCTAATCATGCAAAATAAATAGTTGGGTACAAAAAAATAATTAACTCATGCCACCCACATAATGAAGGGATGGAGAATATTTTTAACAAAGAATCATTTAAATGTTGAATTTTTAAGGTTTAAAAGTGTTGGAATTCCTTAAATTAAGCAGATTTTCTACCTTAGTTCTAGGAATTTCCTTGTACTATTAGCCATAATCAAATTACTAATTTTTAGGGATAGGCTAATTTCTAGAGATTATTTCCTTTTTATTTTTCCTGCTATTCTTTAAAAGGCTGTAGTCAGATTAGAAGAAATAAGAATAATTCTTCTTCCTAAATTTGTACATGGTATCAGAGTATCAGGAATTCAGTAGATCCTGCTCTTTCTTCTCTTTTCTTGTTCTGTTTTCTCTGTTAGAAACCCTACTGCATGGGTGACACCGAAAATTCCTA
>NW_026440582.1:0-10000 GCF_025698485.1 Gossypium arboreum
GTATTTTCTTTAAGTATCTTGTAGGATACTGTTGTTCCAACCACATTTCTCTTTTCGCTCTACTAGTAATTTAATTGGAGCTTGAACCCGAGTTTCGGTGAGGTTAGATCCACTTTTCGTTCTACCTTCCTTGTTTTTTATCTAATTCTTATCTAATTCTAAAAAAACTAAAAAAGGGGGGAGTAGTCACAGATATTTGATTGTATCTCGATCTAATCTTTCGCCCGTCGCGACAATAACTCGAATTAAAAAGGGAATGTTAACGCATCCGGGAAGAAACGATTGATCTCTATCAATAAACCCTAAAGAACCGAACCAGAGAGTACTTAGTACCGGTGCTACGGAAGATATGTTTTTAGATCTCGCATTTAAAATCCTCCTTCTTTGTCGTATTACATTATGGTTAATACATATATAATCGCATGTATGTGTGGTTAAAGACCACTTGGATTTGTCTATTTGTGCCCGGAATTCCCTAATTCAAAATTCAAATTTAAATGTACAATGATTCGATAGATAAGATTTTCCCTTTCTTAAAACAACAAAACAAAATAGGTCCCTTTCCGCCTGAGAATTCCCGCTAAAAATATTCATTTTATTATTCATTATATGGTTGTTATATGATATGAGACCAAAGAGAAATGGAAAAGATCCGTTTTGTATATCAATAGATGAAATAAGGGTGTGGAAAACAAGACAGGGATTCTCTACAATGACATTGTAGGCCAATTGAAAGGGATGTAGCGCAGCTTGGTAGCGCGTTTGTTTTGGGTACAAAATGTCACGGGTTCAAATCCTGTCATCCCTACCTATTACTTCTCCTTTGAGCAGTAACGAGGGAGTCGTTTTAGATTGATTAAAATTAAGCATACATAATCTATCGTTTTCTCATATTATATATGATATATGATAGTATAGTTGTGCGCGATGTATTGGGGTTATAAAATAAAAGAATCCTCTTTTTTACAGTCTTATTTATTAAGAAAGCGCTCTTAGTTCAGTTCGGTAGAACGTGGGTCTCCAAAACCCAATGTCGTAGGTTCAAATCCTACAGAGCGCGATTCCGCTCTTGTTAGGTCGAAAATTACACCGAACTGAAAAAAAAATTGAACAGCAATTCGAATTTGACCTCCTTGGATTAAATTATTAAATTCAAATTATTAAATAAATTGAAATTAAAAAATTTAAGAATTAAAGGGGTCAGTCAAAAAAAAAGGTATGTTAATTAATCAAAGGTCCAACTGATCACCACGTCTGTATTGTAAATATGCGGTTACGAATAATCCAGCCAAAGTAATAGGAATTAGACCTAAGACGATTCCAAATAGAAAAACTTCAATCATTTCAATTTATTTGAAAGGAGAAAAAGAAAGGTAATATCTATCCCTAAATATTAATTTCTATTGCCCATGAATATCAATACCTAATAATTGATAATTAACACGGTAAGGAGCTATAGAATATATGGAATAGGGCAGAAAGCTTTGTTTTATGAATTGTTCGTTCATTGAATTAATTTTCAAATAAGTCGTATCTTACTCAGACCAATAAATAAAGCTGAGGTTATAGTTAAAGCCGCTAGTAAAAACCGAAATAACTAGTTATAGTAGGCATGAAGGAGCTAAATGAAATATGTTCTTTTTATACATATGTTTATAAAGCACTTACCTAAGTTTCAATTTTTAAACGAGAGGGGATAAGCAAAATACCAATTGAAATAATAAGTTCAATTGAAATTTTTTGCTTCATCAATCATTATAAATGGTATTCACAAAAATAGAGCGGCAGGACAAGAGTAGAAAAGAAAAAGAAATCGATTCATCATCTTTGTAGTTAGGTCAAGAAAAAACCTTTGGATCTAATACAAGAATACAAGAAAGGCCGCCTCACAAATATTGATTAGTAGAATTTTTTTTTATTCCTTGCTCTTTTTTTTTATCTATATCTAACGACTACTCTTACTTGTTACTAGACGACTAAGCAATTCCTTAAAATAAAATAAAAAAAAAAAAGGGCTTCAACAAAAACAAAACCTCTTGTGCAACTACGAAAAAAAGTCAATTTTTATATTTCGCATCTAATTGACTTGCGGAAATATGATAATTTCCTTCATGAATTATTATAAACCAACTCGTTGGATTCACGGGTTACCTGATCTTCCGTTTCTAGGCCCAAGCCAATACCTCCAGGAATTTGAGAATTTTCTATTGCATGATACCTGGTTATACATCGACAAACAAGAAGAAGAAGAAATTATCTAGCACTTCGTCGATATACTGTTTGAAATTGCGTTGCTGTGTCAGAAGAAGGATAGCTATACTGATTCGGTATACTCTAAAATACCTTTGGTACAATATTGACGATCTCACAAAGATTTAGTTTCGGTGAATTCCATTTACTGATCCATCTTTTACGGAATCGATCCCTACAAGAATATGTGGAGCTCGGCATGTCTGGAAGCACAGGAGAACGTTCTTTTGCTGATATTATTACCAGTATTCGATACTGGGTCATTCATAAATATTACTATACCTTCCCTATTCATCGCGGGTTGGTTATTCGTCAGCACAGGTTTAGCTTATGATGTGTTTGGAAGCCCTCGTCCAAACAGTATTTTACAGAGAGCCGACAAGGAATTCCATTAATAACTGGCCGTTTTGATTCTTTGGAACAACTCGATGAATTTAGTAGATCTTTTTAGGAGGACCCAATGACCATAGATCGAACCTATCCAATTTTTACAGTGCGATGGTTGGCTGTTCACGGACTAGCTGTACCTACCGTTTCTTTTTTGGGGTCAATATCAGCAATGCAGTTCATCCAACGATAAACCTAATTCGAATTAATTATAGAGCTATGACACAATCAAACCCGAACGAACAAAATGTTGAATTGAATCGTACCAGTCTCTACTGGGGGTTATTACTCATTTTTGTACTTGCTGTTTTATTTTCCAATTATTTCTTCAATTAAGAAAAAAAAAGAGTAGTAGAATACTAAATAATAGTAGGAATTCTCTTATCCCATTCGGAAGGATTGTATCTCATAATTATCTATGACTGTTTATGTCTTTAGCATGACCACTTGATGAAATGCGGAGGGAAGCGGGATAAATGGCCGATACTACTGGAAGGATTCCTCTTTGGATAATAGGTACGGTAACTGGTATTCCTGTGATCGGTTTAATAGGTATTTTCTTTTATGGTTCATATTCTGGATTGGGTTCGTCCCTGTAATATGGAATAATGGATAATGGGACGAACTAAGTTATAGGCATGAAAGTGTAAGAACTCAACGGGGCCCGCCTCCTCTTTCTTTGTCTGATTCGCGAGGAAGGGTCCCGTTGAATTCTTAATGATCATGATCATAATATTTTGGTCGTATAAATGACAACAAATGGATCACTTTTTCCGATGATTTTTTTGAAAAATGAACTCAATTTCAATTAATTGATTCATAGCATCTGCTCTTCGATAGTATCTATCGATACTTTCAAGGTTAGAAGAAAAAAAGGAATCACTCAATTGGATGACACAATACAATATATATTTAATATTTCTTTTTTCTGTCGACCAGATTCAAACCTTTTCTAGACTAGTCTAACCTTACTCGATTTATTTTAGTATTTCATCAAAGTTTGAAATTATTTTATAAGTTTATCGCCTTGATTCTATTTTATCAAAAAAATCAGTGAGATTCCTTCTCTTTTTTTTGGTTGTCCATTACTTAGTATATTATACTTATTTCGACTTATTTTATACTTATTATATTATCCTTATTACTTATTCTATTATAAGTAAATCGAAAAAATAAAGGGTTCTGAAAAATCTGGAAAAATCGAAACTAAGAATAGAAATCTTTGACGAACGGGTCCCGGAATTGTTATTATTTCGACACAAGAAAAGGAATTTTACACACCCTTTTCTTGTGTCGAAGGCTAGAAAGACGAAAGAATACTCCTGTAATTATTTGTTCCCCTCATTTAATTTATCCTTCCTTTCTATTCTCCACTTACTTATCTTATGTTTAGTATCTACTCAAATTGAATTTAGAAAACAAAACCTATTCTGTAACATTTAAATCTGACACTGAAAATAGGAATATAATTACACCTCCCCAATTTAGTCCAATTTAGATTGAAAAAAGAAAAAAAAGAGAGGTAAAGACAAATAGTCTTCTTCACAATATACATATTTTGTTTTGAATTTTGAATGCGGTAAAAGCAATTCCTAGAGAAAGAATAGAAACAAGCAAAAGACTTTTCATCCCTTTTTTCATTATACCTAACCTAATTGCCAGGAATAATTTGTTCTTTTTTACAAATTTGATGTTGATAAATCCACAGATCTAGAAATTCATTTCGGACACTTGAACCTTCTCAAACTGTTTCTTTTTAAGAACCAAAAAGATTTGTGCAAAAACAATAGATGCCAAGAAGAACAAAAGACCTTGGACGCGTAGTGGGTCTTGAAGTACTATTTCTGCATCCCCCTGACCAAATCCACCCACATTAGGATTAATTGTTAATGGTTGATCGAGTTTGATAGATTCACCCTCTGAAACAAGAAGTTCTGGTCCTGGGGGGATAATATCAACCACTTGATGTCCATCCAAGGCATCCGTTATGGTTATTTCGTACCCCCCTTTTTCTTTTCGTATGATTTTGCTTACTATACCTGTTGCCGTAGCATTATAAACAGTATTGTTACTTTTGTTCCCGTCGGGATAAATCTGGCCCCTTCCCCTGTTTCCGCCTACGTATATGGGATATTTTAAGAAATGAGCATCCTTATTACTAGCAGGGTCTGGGGAAAGAATAGGAAAGGTGATTTCACTATATTTTTACCAGGAACAGGACCTATCACAAGAATATTTTTCTTAGTGGGGCGGTAGTTCTGAAAAGACAGATTGCCTATCTTTTCTTTCATCTCGGGCGAAATACGATCAGGCGGGGCTAACTCAAACCCCTCTGGTAAAATAAGAACAGCACCCACATTCAAAGCCCTTTCTTACCATTAGCAAGAACTTGTTTCAGTTGCATATCATAAGGAATTCTAACAACCGCTTCAAATACAGTATCAGGAAGTACCGCTTGTGGAACCTCAATATCCACGGGTTTATTCGCTAAATGGCAATTGGCACATACAATACATGATTGCTTCTCGTGGATTTTCATACCCTGCTGCGCAAAATGGGATATGCATTTGAAATGGAAGCCCCGGTTATTATATAGATCATGAGCGATACGGAAATGGATCGAGTAATCTCCTCCTTTATCCAAGAAAAAGTATTTCTAGTTTGCATGGTCCAATCATTGATCCCGAAAATTTCTACAATAAAATTAGGTAGGTCACTAGTATAGTTCCCTAGCCACGATTCTGCTATTTACTTTTACTGAAAACTGAAAAAAAAAAATGACTGAAACAGAGGAGAAATTGTATTCTCCTGATGGGTAGAAAGAGTAAAGTAAGTACGACTTTGCATGCTTTGCTTATCTCGAAAGTAAGAAAGATTCTAATTGAATCCGTGAATCATTTTTCAGTCATTCATTGAATGATAAATAACTACAAGTGACGGAGATACACGATTTAAATAACGAAAGATCCAATATTTTAAAATTGTATCTAGAATGACTGGAAAAGTAGAAACAAGACCAGATATAATTTGATCATTATGAGCAAATCCAAAATCTTTGTATATAGAGCCAATCATTAGTTCCCAACCGTGGGGCGAATGAAATCCTATACATAAATCTGTTAATAAAAGAATAGAAAAAGCTTTTATTGTGTCGCTTAAATTATATAGAATTCTTGAACCCAAGAGTTAAGAATAAGAAGTTCTTCATTCCCCAAAATAGAATAACCACTTAGAATAACGAAACAGATTAGATTGGTCGAGAAGTGCAAAATCGTATGGATATGATCCTCATTGTGCAGCTTGATCAATTGGATCGTTTCTTTTTGGATTCCTATACGAAGCTTTTGTAGATGTGTTTCCGGGTATTCTTTTATCATTTCGTCCAACAGGAAGAGTTCCTCTACTTCTATGAATTGTTCTAGAATACTCTTTTCTTGAATATCATTCAAAAAAGTTTCGGATTGCCTAGTATCCCACCAATTAGTAATCCAAGATTTCAGACTTTTATTAAATGAGAGAGAGATCCACCAGGGCAAAAATACTATAGATGCAAGATATAGAAGGGGAGTGAATGCTTTCTTTTTTGCCATTTTTTCATCTGTGAGTTGTTAATGAACCCACCTCATTCGTTGACTTTATGTGATCTAATCTTTCTATCAAGCATGCCTTTCATTATATTATAAAGTAGGGGCCCATGAATCTATTCTCTGTTTTTTTTTGATTCAGTGCTTAGCCCTTGAATCTAATTGAATCTAAAAAGAATACAGAATATAGAAAATAAGAATCCACTTTGAATTCGAATGAAATATATATATTATTGTTATATTGTTTTTGTTTCCATATATCTCAATTGATCAAATTCGAAGCAATTGCCCTCTTTTGATAACTGCTTGAAAGAACCGCTTCAAATAATAAAGATTGTTCTATTCAGATTTTGAGACGAAGGAGCGCCCTGTCTATATCAAGATCGCAATCAAATATGTCGAAAATTTTCGCGGGTTATCTAAACTATATATAGTCTAGAGTCCAGCAATAATTGAAAAAAAAATTAGGAAAAATATTATGCTGATCAAAATGAGTGACAAAAAAGACAGAAAAGTTATCATTACGTTTATCATTATGTTATAAGAAAGAAATCCACTTGTTTAGTTCTTTAGTTCTTAAGGAGCACAAAGAAAGGATAAAGGGAGGGCCGATTGAGAAAAGAAAAGTAGAGAAAATTTACAAGATATGATCTATCTGTATCTAACGTATCAACTCCAAATATTGCAAATAAAAAGCGAAAGTCTTTATTTCGATTTGATATATGAGATGAATCCAGTATTTCGATTTCTTGCTTATTTTGTTACTGAATTAAGTTGAGCGGTTTTACATTTACAGACGCATAAAAAACTATTTTGTGGACAAAAAAAACTGTTTTTTTATGTTATGACTCTTCCGTATACGTCCGCTTTGGTTTGAATGGGCATTCTGAAGAAACTTCAGTTTAGTTCTGCTATAGAAAAAAGAGGATTCTTGGATTGAGCTTTTTCCTCCCGGCGAAAGCTTTTATTCTGCAATTCATTTCAAAGACTTCAATCGGTACACGCAAAAATAGGCCAATTCAGCAGCTTTTGTTCAATTTCGCGCGGAGTCAAATTCTCATCAGTACGAGTCAAGGGAACGGCCCCCTGGCCTCTGATTTCCATATAAAGGACACGACGAGCATAAATACCCTCTTTAACTTCTATTCTGATGGACTGAATATCTTTCATAAGGAATCGTAGAAAGATGCGACGATTTTTCAGGAAAACCCCAACGAAAATACAGACTATTCCTCCTTTCTATCAGAATCGATCATAACCACTGCCTACATTCCAAAAATTGTGCACCACAAATAGGAACTAATAAAGAGGCCTGCGATCCCATAGAAAGACATCACGATTCCTTGTGGAAAAAAACTATTTGCTGAGACGGAAATAAAGATATCAAATTCCTACCAAGATAACTAGAAGTTCAACTAATAAAAACCCTAATGAACCAAAAAAAGGATAAAGGCCCAGCAAAATTGCTTGTTTTCGAGATCCCACTATAAATTCTATCCATATAGATTCTGATCGCCAACTCATACATACTAGATCCAGTTGCATTTTATTCGAATTGAGAGAATAACCAAAAAATTCGACTTTACTTTTTTGTTTCCGAAGTAACTCTCATCAACTAGTACTATTTTGATATGAACTTTTAGAAGAATTCATCAAATTGCTTCGATCTAAAATCATCCTTTATATGATCGCCTATACGGATCTACTAGATATATAGACTTTAATTTCATACATCCGTTCGGTACCGATCCACTTGCTATAATTCATTTAACCCTATACCATGTTTACGTATGCATAAGAGGGCTTTTTCATTTATGTTCGGTTCGGGTAAGCCGGATGTTATACAATATTCTACTAAATAGGTATCCATGACATCTAAGTCTTGAAAAAAATAGATAAGATTTGGTCTTGGCCCCATCGAATCTAAAAATCTTAGTTTTTGAACATACAAAGATAAAAAGCCATTGCAATTGCCGGAAATACTAGGCCTACTAAAGGCACAAAAATAGAGAAAACTGCTGAAAGTTGTCATAAAATGGGTACCTCAATTTAATATTTGTACCTGTTATTGTTATATTGTTTAGTTAGAAATATATCTTATAACGATTATATTATAATTCGTATATTATACTAATTATATCTAAATACTAAGTATATCTAAGCGAATCTATATATCTAATAGATATCTAATAAGTGCAAGGAATGTAGAATTAAATAAAGGACTTGCCCATCTTTTAAATCAAATAAAATAGATGTATATGATAAGATAATCCACTTTCTTTATTATCTTACTTTATTCTTACTTTTCTTATTATTCTATTGTTCTTGTCTTCTAATTTGCATTTTGAATTTAATAAAGAAAGAGTTTATTACAAATTGTCGAAAGATTCGATTCGTTAGAATCCGATCCAAGAACAGGGATTATTAGTAAAAATAGAATTTTCGGGAGATATAGAAAGATGCAAAACTCTATATTTCTATTCTATTTTTTCTCTATTTAAATTCTATATACATACGCAATAGAGGAGGATAAAATTCGTTTTATTTGTCTCTCAAATTCAATTTCATTTCACAGAAGGAAAAATTCGCTTTTATCTTGTTGCTAGAGGTTTACTCATTAGTAATATCGGATAATGATAATAATAATTATCCACATAATTTGTTTTCGACAATTCCTTTTTTTGTCACAAAGTCAAAGCCCATTACGCGGGCTTTGACTTTGATTCTGATAAACTAACTAACTACCTTTTCACTACAAATAAAAAAATTTCACTTAAGACTCTACTTGATTGAATTTTGATTCAAAGGGAAAAAACCGTGGAGCTGAACTAACTCACTCAGAACACCTTTTAAAGGATTACGTGGTACGATTGGATCGAATAAACCCTTATGGAATAAATATTCAGCCGCCTGTGAACCTTCCGGTATTGTTTTATTCAATGTTTGCTCAATTACTCTTTTACCCGCAAATGCAATATAGGCATTGGGTTCAGCAATAATGATATCCCCCAACATACCAAAACTCGCAGTCACTCCACCAGTAGTAGGAGATGTAAGAATTGATACATAAAATAACTTTTTATTTGATTGATAATCATATAAAGCGGAAGATATTTTAGCCATTTGCATCAAGCTCAAACTTCCTTCTTGCATGCGTGCTCCTCCGGAAGCACACACTAGAATAAGAGGTAAAAAATTATTGGTAGCATATTCGATCAAACGGGTGATTTTCTCGCCTACTACAGATCCCATACTCCCCCCCATAAACTGAAAATCCATAACCCCGATTGCTATAGGAATACCGTTTAGTTGACCCGTGCCTGTTTGAATAGCCTCAGTTAATCCTGTCTTTCTTTGATAAAAATCAATACGATCTTTATAAAGCTCTTCTTCAGACTGAAATTCAATGGGATCCAGAGAGATCATGTCTTCATCCATAGGACCCCAAGTGCCTGGATCAATCGAAAGTTCGATTCTATCTGAACTCCTCATTTTCAAATGATATCCACATTGTTCACAAATATTCATTTTTGAATTAAGCGATTTCTTATAATTTACTCCATAACAATTTTCGCATTCGCATTGAACCCACAAATCCTTGTATAGATCGAGATCATTAGAACTTTCTTTTAGAGTTAAATCATTACCATTTTCACGAGTTATTATATCAGAAATTCTTGCCTTCACTACTATTTCCACCTTCGCCGCAAATGTAATTATAAATATAATTATCATTGGAATTGTCACTACCACTTAAAATGGAACTATCAATACAGATT
>NW_026440582.1:12500-18423 GCF_025698485.1 Gossypium arboreum
TACCGCGGCCCCTGCTTCCTCAGGCGGAACTCCGGGTTGAGGAGTTACTCGGAAGGCTGCCAAGATATCAGTATCTTTGACTTCATATTCAGGAGTATAATAAGTCAATTTATACTCTTTAACACCAACTTTGAATCAACACTTGCTTTAGTCTCTGTTTGTGGTGACATAAGTCCCTCCCTACAACTCATGAATTAAGAATTCTCGCAACAACAAGGTCTACTCGATATAAATGAGGAGTTAATGAAACCTTTTCGAAGAAATCTTTCAAAAAATTATCAACGAATCCGAAAGGTTCCTTATTAGACCATGGTATTTGATTCGCCAAATACATCATTATTCTATATTCTTTCATATGTATGGCGCAACCTGATCCGTGTTTTTCAAGTTTATAATTCCTTACTTTTTTGAATCAAAATTCTAAATGCAAATGAAATAAATGAAATAGAAATGATAAGAAATAGATAAATAATATAAAAATAATACTAATATATATTAGAATATATATATAATAGAATAGATAAATATATAATAGAATTAATATTCTAACATCTAATATAAATTATATATTATAAGCTCAATAAAATAAGAAATTCACCCTTGACAGTAATATATATTTGTATATATAAATCCTAGATGTGAAAACAGGCGTAATTCGGCCCTGAAATGAAAAAAAAAGGGAATATAGATGGAAAAAGGGGGGAGAGGTTGGACGTAAAGTAAAAAAAAATCGATATGCTAAAATAAAATATGAAATGAAATTGAAACAAGGCTAATGAGATAGAAATAAGGAATCATAAATAGAGTTCGGGTTCGAATTCCATAGATAATATGGATGGTGTTGCCTATAATGATGGACAAATGAAAGACTCTCCCAAAATTTTTATTTATCCACTTCCTATTTTGAAAATAGGTTGGTTGAACTTAAAAATTCCTTCATTGAATAAGGAACCAATCCAATTGCATGCACTTGAATTGGATGGGACCAACGAAATCGAGCGCTAACCCCCATTTCTTATTGAATTAACCGATCAACCTCCTGTCGAAGATTTATTTTGTATTAGATAATTTTGGAAAAAAAAAAATTGACATATTTCACTTTATTATGAAAATAAATCCTACTACTTCTGTTCCTGGAGTTTCCACGCTTGAAAAAGAAAATCTGGGGCGTATTTCTCAAATCATCGGTCCAGTACTGGATGTAGCCTTTCCCCCGGGCAAGATGCCTAATATTTACAACGCCCTAGTAGTTAAGGGTCAAGATACCGCCGGTCAACAAATTAATGTAACTTGTGAGGTACAGCAATTATTAGGAAATAATCGAGTTAGAGCTGTAGCTATGAGCGCTACAGATGGTCTAACGAGAGGAATGGAAGTGATTGACACGGGAGCTGCTCTAAGTGTTCCAGTCGGCGGAGCGACCCTAGGACGAATTTTAACGTGCTTGGGGCCGTTGATAATTAGGTCCTGTAGATACTCGCACAACATCCCTATTCATAAATCCGCGCCCTTTCATACAATTAGATACAAAATTATCTATTTTTGAAACAGGAATTAAAGTAGTCGATCTTTTAGCTCCTTATCGTCGTGGAGGAAAAATCGGACTATTTGGGGGGGCTGGGGTAGGTAAAACAGTACTCATTATGGAATTGATCAACAACATTGCCAAAGCTCATGGGGGCGTATCCGTATTTGGCGGAGTAGGTGAACGGACTCGTGAAGAAATGATCTTTACATGGAAATGAAAGAATCTGGAGTAATTAATGAACAAAATCTTGCGGAATCAAAAGTGGCTTTAGTCTACGGTCAGATGAATGAACCGCCAGGAGCTCGTATGAGAGTTGGATTGACTGCCTAACTATGGCGGAATATTTCCGAGATGTTAATGAACAAGACGTACTTCTATTTATAGACAATATCTTCCGTTTTGTCCAAGCGGGATCGAAGTATCTGCCTTATTGGGTAGAATGCCTTCCGCTGTGGGTTATCAACCCACCCTTAGTACCGAAATGGGTACTTTACAAGAAAGAATTACTTCTACCAAGGAGGATCCATAACTTCTATTCAAGCAGTTTATGTACCTGCGGATGATTTGACCGACCCTGCCCTGCCACAACATTTGCGCATTTAGATGCTACTACCGTACTATCAAGAGGATTAGCTGCCAAAGGTATTTATCCAGCGGTAGATCCTTTAGACTCAACGTCCACTATGCTCCAACCTCGAATCGTTGGTGAGGAACATTATGAAACTGCGCAAAGGGTTAAGCAAACCTTACAGCGTTACAAAGAACTTCAGGACATTATAGCTATCCTTGGGTTGGACGAATTGTCCGAAGAGGATCGCTTAACCGTAGCAAAGCGCGAAAATTGAGCGTTTCTTATCACAACCCTTTTTCGTAGCGGAAGTATTTACCGGTTCCCCAGGAAATATGTTGGTCTAGTAGAAACAATTAGAGGATTTAAATTGATCCTTTCCGGAGAATTAGACGGTCTTCCTGAACAGGCCTTTTATTTGGTAGGTAACATCGACGAAGCTACTGCGAAGGCTACGAACTTAGAAATGGAGAGCAAATTGAAGAAATGACCTTAAATCTTTGCGTACTTACCCTAATCAATTGTTTGGGATTCAGAAGTGAAAGAAATCATTTTATCTACTAATAGCGGACAAATTGGCGTATTACCAAATCACGCGCCTATTGCCACAGCTGTAGTATATAGGTATTTTGAGAATACGCCTTAACGACCAATGGTTAACGATGGCTCTGATGGGTGGTTTTGCTAGAATAGGCAACAATGAAATCACTATTTTAGTAAATGATGCGGAGAAGGGTAGTGACATTGATCCACAAGAAGCTCAGCAAGCTCTTGAAATAGCGGAAGCTAACTTGAGGAAAGCTGAAGGCAAGAAGCAAACAATTGAGGCAAATCTAGCTCTCAGACGGGCTGGGACACGAGTCGAGGGCTATCAACGCGATTTCGTAACGAGTTGGTTAATCGAAAAAATTTCCGTAGAAACAGAACTTTCGTTTATACATCCATTTGATTCTGCCGATTAAATAGAATCAAATACAATCAAAAGTGAAATCAGATTTTGATCTAACGAAAAATTTGAAAATTGAAAACGGAAATAGAATAGGATGAAAAAGATAGAAAATCAATAAAAGAAGGTGGGTAGAAAAACTTATTAGACACCGGGATCGATGGTATCTAATAAGTTCTACCTACTATTGGATTTGAACCAATGACTCCACGCCGTATGAAAGCAATACTCTAACCACTGAGTTAAGTAGGTCATTTATTATCATAAGGAATCATAAAGAGAAGAAAAGGGACCTATTACATCGATGGATTATAAATCCAATATTACTTCTAAACAATACCAATCAAACCGACCAAAAGGTATGATTATGATGTTGGATCATGTAATATTCATCTTGACAAGAAATTATCTACATAATATGATAAAATATATCCACAAACACAAGGGCTATAAGCTCAGTTGGTAGAGCACCTCGTTTACACGTGCGCCAATGTTTTCAGGGAAGTCTATCATGCACAATCAAAAGAATTGATCTTTTGAGAAATCGATGTCTTACTCCATTACTTTGAAGGAACAAAACAAAGAGAACAATAGCCTGACAAATGGTTCGGTCCGATTCGGGTGCCGTTTGCGGCAAGATCCGAATCAAACCCATCATGATTTGAGATATTGATAGGGTGAATACCCGGTCTATTCAATGCTAGGCATAATGAGTATAAGGACCTCAAAATGCTCTTTTCGTCCTATGAATCTTAAGGTGTATGAGAAGTTTCATGTTTGATTTTAATAATCAGGATGGTAGAGACTCCATTTAACTTAGGTTGATCTAGGCCAGAAACAGACCTACGTCAAGAATAACCCTTCCCTCTTTGAAACACTTTGGAAGTGCTCCTGTATCAGTAATGAATCAGAGCACAATGAATCAGACTTTTCTGAACCTTCTTCTTTTCTGTTAGAAAAAATATATATATGATGAACTAACATATTTTTCTATCAGTTAATGAAGAGCCAATGCAAAAAAAAAAAAATGCATGTTGGGTCTTTGAAATAGGCCGAATCATTTTGATAATAATCAGTTCGATCTGTTTTACAAAGAAGGTCTACGGTTCAGAATCCGTGTAACCCTATATTTTCCAATTTTCTATTTTATTAATTTTAAATATTCATTAAATTTAATAATTAAGAAAAATGAAAATAATATTCTTAAAACTAAAAGCAAACTAAAACAATAAAATAAAGAATGTCCAAATACAACTAAAAATAAAATCTAGTTTTTTTCCTGGTATTGTATTCTTTGTTGATTGGAACTGGTCGCTTCCAGTTGCTTGGTTAAAATCATTCCCATAAGCTCGCTCACAGGAGATCACTCAGAGTATAACCCTGAAAACAAAAGCGCATTTCAACGGATCCAATCGCTCTTTTTTTTCTTGGATGAAATAAAATAAACAAAAACCCATTTTCTTAATTAATCCTGCGGGTACGATTGATTTTGATTGATTCTATATAAATAGATATAAAATAAAAATTTCTATTTATTCTAAATCTATAATTTTCGAATTTATATTTAGAATAAATGAATTTCGAATAAAAGTTTTTTATTTCTAAAATTCTAATAAATATTAGATATTAGTTAGATATTAGAATTCCTTTTATTTAGAAAAATCCAGAAATGAAGTGAGAAACGAAAAAGTATTACTTGTTTTGGATTTGTATAGTATTATACTATATATAGTATAAATATATGTTATACTAGTATTATACAAAATTAGTACTATATCGAAATGAAATCGAAATAAGTGGAATGTAAATATAAAATAGGATTAATTCCAATCAATAAATCTTAAAAACGCAACATGGAAACACCGCAAACAAACGAAACTGGACGATTCGATCAAACTGAATTGTTGTTTTATTCTAAACAAACAGTTGCGGATGACTTGACAATGAATTCAGGTCGAAGCGACTAATCCGATCTATTTTTCACATTCATAGGAGTTCGTCTATGTTTCTTGCTTTACGAATATGATATTTTCTGGGCATTTCTAATAATATCAAGTGCTATTCCTATTTTGGCATTTCTAATTTCTGGAGTTTTAGCCCCGATTAGAAAGGGTCGAAGAAAAACTTTCTAGTTATGAATCGGGTATAGAACCAATGGGCGATGCTTGGTTACAATTTCGAATCCGTTATTATATGTTTGCTCTAGTTTTGTTGTTTTTGATGTTGAAACGGTTTCTTTATCCATGGGCAATGAGTTTCGATGTATTAGGGGTACCCGTATTCATAGAAGCTTTCATTTTCGATCTTATCCTAATTGTTGGTTCAGTTTATGCAGTGGCGAAAAGGAGCATTGGAATGGTCTTAGTTCCTGAATATTCAGATAATAAAAGAAAAGAAAAGTCAAAATAATAATAACATTGAGTATGAATTCATCGAATTTCCCTTGCTTGATCGAACAACCCAAAATTCAGTTATTTCAACTTCATTAAATGATCTTTCAAATTGGTCAAGACTCTCGGTTTATGGCCCTTCTTTATAGTACCAGTTGTTGCTTTATTAGATTTGCTTCATTAATAGGCTCACGCTTCGACTTTGATCGTTATGAGGCTGGTACCAAGATCGAGTCCCTAGACAGGCCAGACCTAATTTTAACAGCTGGAACAGTAACAATGAAATGGCGCCCTCTTTAGTAGGATTGTGAGAACAAATGCCCGAACCTAAATATGTTGTTGCACTAGGGCGCGTGTACAATTACAGGAGGGATGTTCAGTACTGATTCTTATAGTACTGTTCGGGGGTCGATAAGCTAATTCCGTGGATGTCTATTTGCCGGGCTGTCCCCTAAACCCGAGGCAGTTATAGATGCTATAACAAAACTTCG
>NW_026440583.1:12500-18097 GCF_025698485.1 Gossypium arboreum
ATGAAACTAAACGAGAATACTTGCCTAAACTATATGATCCTTTCTTGCATGGACCCTACCGCGGAAGAATCAAAAAATGGGGTTCCCCTTTAAGCATAAATCAAACTTATAAAAAAAAAAACACGGATCCATTTTGGATAAATAAGATTCATGCTCTACTTCTTACTACTGATTATCACGACCTTGAACAGACACTAGATACACTCAATATAAAATCATTAGCAACAGAAAAAGAACTCTCTTTATTGACATTGACAGAAGATGAACAGGGAAATATCGATTCCGAGGATCGAGTCAAAATTTTGAAATTTTTATTCAATATAGTTATAACTAATCCCAACAATCAAACAATTAGAAAAAAATCTATTGGAATAAAAGAAATAAGTAAAAAAGTTCCTCGATGGTCATACAAATTAATCGACGATTTAGAACAACAGGAGGAAAACGAGGAAAATGTAACAGCAGAGCATGAAATTCGTTCAAGAAAATCCAAGCGCGTCGTGATTTTTACTAATAACCAGGCAAACGCCGATACTTATACTAATACCAAGGATGCTAATGATCCTGATCAAACAGACGAAGTGGCTTTGATACGCTATTCGCAACAATCGGATTTTCGGCGCGACATAATAAAGGGTTCCATGCGTGCCCAAAGGCGTAAAACAATTACTTGGGAGCTGTTTCAAGCAAATGTACATTCCCCCCTTTTTTTGGACAGAGTAGACAAACCACTCTTTTTTTCTTTTGATATTTCTGGACCGCTGAAACGAATATCTCGAAATTGGATATGTAAAAACAAAGAATCAAAAATTTCTGATTATACAGAAAAAAAGATCGAGAAAAAAGACGAGGCCAAAAGAGAAAAATACAAAAGAGAAAGAAAATGAGGATAGAAATAGCAGAAGCTTGGGATAGTCTTTTACTTGCTCAAGTAATAAGGGGCTCCGTGTTAATAACCCAATCAATTCTTAGAAAATATATTATATTACCTTCACTGATAATAGTTAAAAACATTGCCCGTATGTTATTATTTCAATTTCCTGAGTGGTCTGAGGATTTAACGGATTGGAATCGAGAAATGCATGTTAAATGCACTTATAATGGTGTTCAATTATCCGAAACAGAATTTCCAAAAAACTGGTTAACAGACGGTATTCAGATAAAGATCCTATTTCCTTTTTGCCTGAAACCTTGGCACAGATTTAAACTACAACCCTCTCATAAAGATCCAATGAAAAAAAAGAAAGGTCAAAAGAATGATTTTTGCTTTTTAACAGTTTGGGGAATGGAAACTGAACTACCTTTCGGCTCTCCTCGAAAACGGCGTTCGTTTTTTGAGCCTATTTTTAAAGAACTAAAAAAAAAAATAAAAAAATGGAAAACGAAATGTTTTATAGCTTTAACAATTTTAAAAGAAAAAACTAAATTGTTTCGAAAAGCTTCAAAAGAAACAAAAAAATGTATCACTCAAAGCATTCTATTTCTAAAAGGAATAATAAAAGAACTTTCAAAAATAAATCCAATTCCATTTTTTGGGTTGAGAGAACCATATGAATTGGGCGAAACTAAAAAGGATTCGATAATCAGTAATAAGATGATTCACAAATCATCCCTTCAAATTCAATCTATGGCGTGGACAAATTATTCATTAACCGAAAAAAAAATAAAAGATCTGACTAAGAGAACAAACACAATCAAAAATCAAATACAAAAAATTCTAATTATAAAAGACAAGAAAAACGAATTTCTAACTCAAGAAATAAATAGTAGTTCTAACAAAATAAGTTATCAGGATAAAATATTAGAATCATCAAAAAAATTTTGGCAAATAGTAAAAAGAAGAAATATTCGATTAATCCGGAAATTCTATTTTTTTATAAATTTTTTCATTGAAAAGATATACATGGATATTCTTCTATATATCATTAATATTCCAAGAACCAATACCCAACTTTTTCTTGAATCAACAAAAAAAATGATTGAGAACTTCATTCACAATAATGAAGCAAATCAAGAAAGAATTAATAAAACAACTAAAAATACAACTCATTTTATTTCAACTATAAAAACCTCACTTTCTTCACTTTCTAATATTAGTATTAGAAATAAAAATGAAAAAGCTTTTTGTGACTTATCCTCCCTCTCACAAGCATATGTATTTTACAAATTATCACAAACCCAAGTTATTAGTTTTTATAAATTCAAACCTATCCTTCAATATCATGGAACATCTCTTTTCTTAAAAATGAAATAAAAGATTATTTTGAAAGAACAGGGTATCTCATTCCAGATTAAGACATCATTATGGGTTAAGACAGAAAATTGTTTGGCATTCTGGAATGAATGAATGGAAAAACTGGTTAAGAGTCGTTATCAATACGATTTAGTTCAGAATAGATGGCTAAAATTAGGACCAGGACAATGGCGAAATAAGTCAATCAACACTATCTGGCTCAAAATAAACATTTAACAAAATGGGATTCAGATGAAAAAGAAAGATTAATTCATTACGAAAAAAAATGATTTTCAAGCGAACTCATTACTAACTCAAGAATATAAACTGAATCAAGAACAAAAAATATAAAATCTAATTTTAAAAAACACTATGGATATGATTTTTATCATATAAATCTATTAATTATCAAGATAAGAGGACCCGTATGTTATGGATCACCATTCCAAGTAAATAAGAGGAAGAGGTTCTTATCATTAAATGGATAAACAAAATTTTTATCCTAGGATAAAAAGGGGGCGATATCCTAGATGCTATGGGAATTTTTCGCACAGGTTTTTTAATTGGAGAATTCTTGATTTTTTTAGAAATAAGGTCGATATTGAGTCCTGGGTCGATACCAGTACCAAAGTAAGAAAAATATTAAGACTGTGGTTAAAATTATCAAATAATTGATAAAATGGACCTTTTTTTTCACAATTTATCAAGATCAAAAGCAACCCATCCAATAAAAAAAGCCATTTTGATTGGATGGGACTGAATGAAAAATACTAAGTCTTCCTATGCCAAATCTAGAACTTTGGTTCTTCCCAGAATTTGTGCTGCTATATAATGCATATAAGGTTAACCCATGGATCATACAAATAAAATCACTTCTTTTCAATTTTAATGGAAATAGGAACATTAATAAAAATATTTTTGAAAATAAAAAAGGGACTCCCTTATAACGCCAAACGAAAAACAAATTATTGGATTAGAGAATCGAAATCAAGATGAAAAAGAACCCATGGGTGAAGGGGGTTTTGTATCAGATGCATAAAAACATTGAAAATTTTAAATCCGTTCTCTCAAACCAAGAAAAAGATGTTGAAGAAGATTATGATAAATCAGACAAAAAAAACGTAGAAAAAAAAAAGCAATACAAAAGCAACACGGAAGCAGGCTTGATTTCTTCCTAAAAAGGTATTTGCGTTTTCAATTGAGATGGGATGATTCTTTAAATCAAAGAATAATCAATAATATCAAAGTATATTGCCTCCTGCTTAACTGATAAATCCAAACGTTGTTATATCCTCTATTCAACGGGGAGATGAATCTGGATATTTTGATGATTCAGAAGGATTTAACTCTTAGAAATTAATGAAAAAAGGAATATTGATTATCGATCCAGTTCGTCTGTCGGTAAAAATGATGGACAATTTATTCTATATCAAACTATAAGTATTTTGTTGGTTCATAAAAATAAACACCAAATTAATCAAAGATACCAAGAAAAAACTATATTGATAAAAATCATTTTATGAATTTATTGCAAGACATCAAAAGATGACTGAAAATAAAGACAAAAATCATTATGATTTGTTTGTTCCTGAAAATATTTTATCCCTAACCACCGGCGAAATTGCGAATTCAATTTCTTTCAATTCAGGGATAAAAATGGTATGCATAGAAATGCAGTATTTTTAAATAATGTAAAAACTGTGGTCAAGTTTTGACTAAAAACAAACATCTTGATAGTGATAAAAAGAAACTAATTAAATTAAAGTTCTTTCTTTGGCCCAATTATCGATTAGAAGATTTAGCTTGTATGAATCGATATTGGTTTAATACTAATAACGGCAGTCGTTTCAGTATGATAAGGATCCGTATGTATCCGCGTCTGAAAATTCGTTAATGGTACATTTTAATGGTACATTTTCCCTATATTATGTATGTATCGTGACGGGTATATGAAAACAAATAGATGGTCACAAGGATTGTCTTACATTTTATTCTGATACGATACTAATTTAATGACATACATATCAATTAGATCGACAAATGAATCAACAAAATCCTCTTATTTGAACTCTAAAATTTTCTCTTTTGTAGAAATCTCTCACTCTTTTGTATCCCTATACGAATCAAATCGAAACCCGGATTGATTAATTTTATTTGAAAAAAAAAATGATAAAGTTCATAACGAACTTAAAATCATCGTGTATATCAAAATGACTGGTATTATTATTACTGATCAGTAAAATTCACATTCAAAAAAAGGGGGAAATTTTTTGGTTTTATGGTAAAAAATTCATTCATCTCAGTTATTTTTCAAGAAAAAAAAGAAGAAAACAGGGGGTCTGCTGAATTTCAAATAGTTAGTTTCACCAATAAGATACGAAGACTTACTTCACATTTGGAATTGCACAAAAAAGACTATTTATCTCAGAGAGGTCTACGTAAAATTCTAGGAAAACGTCAACGACTGCTATCTTATTTATCAAAGACAAATAAAATACGTTATAAAGAATTAATTGGTGAGTTGGATATTCGGGAATCAAAAAATCGTTAATTTGCAAATTTTGAATTAGTCGATTTATTAGATTTTCATTTTGATGTACTTGTTTTCGTTTTCAACAATTCATGTAAGAATGAATCGAGGAAAAACTTATGAATCTATCAGCTACAGAAAAAGACCTTATGATAGTCAATATGGGGCCTCACCACCCATCAATGCATGGTGTTCTTCGTCTCATCGTTACTCTAGATGGTGAAGATGTTGTTGACTGTGAACCAATATTAGGTTATTTACACAGAGGAATGGAAAAAATTGCGGAAAACCGAACAATTATACAATATTTGCCTTATGTAACGCGTTGGGATTATTTAGCCACTATGTTCACGGAAGCAATAACCGTAAATGGACCAGAACAGTTGGGGAATATTCAAGTCCCTAAAAGGGCCAGCTATATCAGAGTAATTATGTTGGAGTTGAGTCGTATAGCTTCTCATCTATTATGGCTTGGACCTTTTATGGCAGATATTGGTGCACAGACCCCTTTTCTATATTTTCAGAAAGAAATTAGTATATGATCTATTCGAAGCTGCCACCGGTATGAGAATGATGCATAATTATTTTCGTATCGGAGGGTGGCGGCCGATCTACCTTACGGCTGGCTAGATAAATGTTTGGATTTCTGTGATTATTTTTTAACAGGAATTGTTGAATATCAAAAACTTATTACGCGAAATCCTATTTTTTTAGAACGAGTTGAAGGGATAGGCGTTATTGGTGGAGAAGAAGCAATAAATTGGGGTTTATCCGGCCCAATGCTACGAGCATCTGGAATCAAATGGGATCTTCGGAAAGTTGATCATTATGAGT
>NW_026440584.1:0-16822 GCF_025698485.1 Gossypium arboreum
CCTTGGGTAGCCTATTGGGCCTTAGCATTTCCTTGATGCTCGAATAAATTGTATTGAATTGCTTGATGTAGTATAAAATGTGCATAATTGTGAAAGCTAAAGGGTGGATATGACCATTTAAACTCCTTGTCATATTTGCTAACAAGAGGTTTTAATAAATTGAATTTGTTTGAATTAGCTCAAAGCTTGAGGCCCCAAATTGGACAAGGGAAGGAGAAAGTGATCGAATAGCCCGAAAAAGCCGTTCGACAACATCCAGTAAGTCCTCAAGAAGGCCCTACTTGAATTTGTGAAATAAAGTATGGATGTGTATTGATTATTGATTATGTGGCATGAGTATTTGAATTCTAGGGCTAAATCCGAAAGAATATCTTGTGACTATAATTGCGTTTGAGCCTTAGCGAAAATGAAATATGTATGTCAATGATAATTGATGTATGTGTTCATGGGAAATTGAATGATATCGGGTAAATCCGAAGACAATTATGCTGGAAATTATATCAGGGTTAATCGAAAGCAATTGGATGGCTACATCGTGCGAAGGCATTAAATCAGAACATTCTATCGGGCTAAGACCGAAGGATTTGTGCAATGGTTATATCGGTTATATTGAAGAATTTGGGCAGGTGAGTGGGGAAAAACAAATACACTCAAAAAGCCCAAAGAAGAAATGCGTTTATTGCTTGGAAAATCGACATGTTTGAGCAACATTTCAATGACTAATATTTCAGTTATTGAATTGATTTATACTTTGTGAAATTATAAATGATGAAGTGTGAAGTAAAATGTGTATTAATGAAATGATGCATTTGGCTATGTAATGTATTGCTGTAATTAGAGTTGATTATATTCCTTGAGACTTACTAACATAAAAATTTACCCTTGCTTTGGCTCTGGTTTTCGATTTCCTCGAAGCAATCGGATTTGGGATCGTTGAATAAGTCATCCACACTATCAAGCCTCCATTTTGGTATAAATTTTTGGTTGAACTTGAGATGGCATGTATAGGACTACCTTGTTGGTTAAATATGTTGTGATGTATTATATATGGGATGCGAAAAAAAAAAGGAAGCATGAACTTAGACTATTTGTGGTTTGTATGTATATATTGGTGTCATGATGTGGCTATGGATTGGAAATGGGAATGTTGGTCACATGATCAGCCATTGGCATGGTTAAAATGATCATATATGAACCTATGTATGGCAAGACTAGTTGGTTCATGGAACTACCAAATAAAGACCTACCAAAAACAGATGCTGCCAGCTGCAGTGACGTGAATGGAAAAATCACCAAAATTTGTAGGAATGGTATTAAATAGTGAATAAGCTATGTAAATGAACCTTGATGAGTCTATTTTCATATGGAAGAAACGAAATGGTCATGGAGTTACATGTTAAGAGATATTAAGGCTATTGGAGACAGGGCCAGAACGGTTTCTGGGTCCCCTTGGCAACTTTAAAATTACTATAAATTATCCAGAAAGAATTAGGAGTCATGCCTTATATGTACAGATTCCATTTTGAGTCTAGTTTCATTTGGAACAAATGAAACCAGTGTTAAACCCTGTGAGAGATATTCAAGTTATAACGCGAAGGTCAAGCAGTCGATCCCTGTAACATGGGTGACTTTAACTAATAGAATGTACCAATTGGCCCGACCAAAAATTCTAGAAATAAATCCATGGATGGATATTGAGTCTAAATTCAGGAAAATTTACAAAACCAGTTTCAGTTTTGAAACTCGAGATATGATTTTAAAGCGAATGGCGTAGTTTTCATTTGGAAATGTAAATTGGGCAAAACATGCGAACTTGGCTTTAATAAAACAGGCGATGGTCGGGTTGGTGTTACAATTTTATTAGTATCGAGCCACGGTTTAGTCGATTCTAGGACTAGTGATGTGTTTGGGTCTAGCTATACATGCCATTAAATGATGAATCGATAGTGTGATGATTTACGACAATTTGACTTTGTGTTTGTTTATAGCAATGGATCTCGATCCCAAAACGATAATGATGTGGAAGTGTGACACCTGCTCGGCAAAAGACCGGATAGTGATGATGAACAAGCGAATTTTGGTTGGACAACCGATCAATTTTCGATGAGCTATCTTGTACCCCGATGAATGCCTAAAGTGTACCATCTCCTTGCTCGTGATTCGCCTACTTTGGTGGAGTACTCGACCTTTGTGCCCCGAACAAGTAACTTGGGGTTCTTCAAAGAGTTTGGAAAAAGTATATCGTCGATTTATGGACCAAAAAAGGAATTTCTCGAACCAAGGTTCCATTGGTTCTGAATGAGCGAAAATTGTGAGGCAGCGTCTGGCGAAATACATTTCTTGGGGTGATGTGAAACCGAAGATGGGTGAATGATGAGATAAACTGTATGTTGGCATTTTGGAAATCAAAGAGTTTGTGACTCTCGGGCGGCGTGCAAAGGGGAGTTTAGTATGGAGAAAAGGGAAAGCGGGGGCAAGGGAGTTTAAAAGAATTGAAGCCCTTCCAGATCATCAAAGAAACTTAGAGATGGCTTAGGGATCTAGAGACCCGGGCTTTCTAGGCGAGATCGCGATCGACCCCTTGACCCGAATCACTTGATGCCTGGTGGGAATGATCGGAGAGAGGACAGTATTGTGGCAAATGGCATTTTGGGTTTAGATTGTGACCGCTCTGTTACAAGTGTGGATCAGTTGACCACTTCATCAAAATTGCGGGTTATGCGAGAGAATGTAGATCGGAGTGGGAACCGGGTACTACCCCGAGGTAGACCATCACGGAAAGGGCAAGGCTAGTGGTGGTGGAGAGGATCTAGAATCTTGGACCGGATCGGGCTCGCCCGCTAGGACTTATGCTATCTGTGCGAGGATGCCCCTGGATGTTTCTTACTTTCACTCTCTTTGATACTAATGTGATTGCTTTGATTGACCCGTTCTACTCATTTTATATATAAACCTTAGCCGTAAACTTTGCCTATGAGTCTCGAGTTGTAATTCGGTGTCAAATCCTTTGGGTGGTTATGTTGGTACAAAGTGTAAGAAAATGCCCCGTAATTAACGTTTTCCGTGGACTTGATGCTTTGGTTCGATGAATTTGATGTTATTCTTGGGTTGGATTGGTTGGCCAGGTGCATGCGGTTGTGAATTACAAAACAAGACTATTGATTTGAGATCATAAAAACGAGATGATCAGTTGAGTCTCTAACTTGAAGGGTTGCCGGTTAATATCAAATGTTGGCGAAATATGAAAAAGGGTGTGAAGCATACCTTGCGTATGTACTTGATGATAAGGTTAGGAATAGAACCCTTCTTGGGTGGTTTGTGAATACGGACGTTTTCAGTTGGGGTTTTAACGTTGGGAGATAGAGTTTGGCATTGAGCTTGACAGGACCGGATTTGATAGCTCCATATCGTATTAAAGGTTAAAGGGGGTTGAATAAGGGGCTCGCGGGTTTTCCCTTAGGGTGCACCGGTGTTGTTTGGAAAAAAGAAGGGGAACCAGAGGTTGTGCATCGACTATCTCGACAATAAAGTGACAATAAAGAACAAGTATCGTTACCCGTTCGATGATTTGTTCGATCAAGGAAGGAACCCGGTGTTCTCAAAATAGATTTGAGATCGGGATTATCGATTCGAATCGAGATCGGACCCCAAAACCCCTTGAGCGAGATATGGTCACTCGAGTTCTTAGTGATGCCGTTTGGGCTCACAATGCCCTATTTATGGATTTGATGAATGGGATCTTGAGATCATATTTGGATCGGTTCGTGGTTGTGTTCATCGGCGACATCTTGGTCTATTCAAGAGATGAGGCCAAACATGCGGACACAGATTAGTGTTGCAAATTTTCGGGATAGCGGTTATATGCTAAGTTTAGCAAGTGTGAGTTACGGTTAAAGAGGTTAGCTTCTTGGGTCACGTGGTTCGCCCGGGGTATTATAAAGCAAAATTTCACCATATAGCAAACCCAAGAAATATTCTTTGAGGTTGAACTTTTGGGACTTTTGGTTACTAAGCGGTTTGTAAAAGGATTCCGATGATAGCCACCCATGGGCCTTGAAAAGATGTCAAGTTTGAATGGCGGAAAAGTTCAGAAAAGTTTTGACCAATTGAAAACTCATTTGTGGAAGCTCCGGTACAAATGCAGTCGGCAAAGTTTGTCATCTATAGGGCCTCCCTACTTGGGTTAGGTTAGGATTGATGCAAGAAGGGATTTGGCCTTCGTCGAGACAATTAAAGCCAATGAAAAAATTATCCGACCCATGATCTCGAATTGGTACGCCATCGTATTACGCCTTAAAGATATGGGACATTACTTATTGGTGAGAAGTGCCATGTGGGATCACAAAAGTCTCAAATATTTGATGACTCAAAGAGACTTAAATTGCGACAAAGGCGTTGGCTCGGTTTTTAAAGGATTATGGCTGGTCAACTATCACGGAAAGGCTAATGTGGTTCGGATGCCTTAAAAATCCTTTTTGCTTCTGCGATGAATGTACACTTGACTATCCTCAAACAATGTGTTGTGCGAATTAACAAAACCATTGTTGACTCATCAAATTGGAACTGAAAGTTGATGAGGTTCTCAAAAAATTTGAGGTGTTACGAACAAAGAATCGGGTTTCAAATTGATGATGCGATTGTTTGAGGTTGTCGTTTGTGTGTTCAAAAAATTGAACTTATTTGAAATTGAGCAAGCTCATTGTGGAATGGCAATCCACGAGAAGAAGATGTACAATGAGTTGAAACGTCGGTTTTGGTGGCATGGTATGAAGCAAGACATCCAAACTTTGTTGCAAGATGTTTAATATGTAAAAGAAGGGGCATCAAGTGCCGAGGGTTACGGAGATCCGATCCAGTGGAAATGGGATCAGTCACAATGGACTTTTTCCGATTGGTTGTCGACAAGTAAGAAGGATGCAATTTGGGTTATTATTGATAGGCCCGACTAATCGGCTCACATCCAATTATGGATTTTCATTGGATAAACTAGCAATTATGCGTTTCGTTGGAGATTACGGTGGAATTTACTTTGTCGGATAGAATCCGGGTTCACCTGCGATTTTGGAAAAATTACAAGAAGCATCGGGACCAAGTTTTCCCCTTTCACCCCAAACGATGGTCAATCGGGTATAATCGGATACTTGAGGATATGTTGAGATGTTGCATCCTCGAGTTCGTGGTTGTGGGGCGGTACCTTTTGATTGAATTCACAACAATAGTTTTCAATCAAGTATTAAGATTTACGAGGGCATGCGGCGTAAATCGTACACCATTGTTTTGGACCGGCTTCGGTGAAACAAAATTTTTGGAGTGGATTTGATTAAAGATCTTTGACGAAAGTAAAATAATCCGTGAAAATCAAATAGCCTCGGTAGAAATCGTTCTTGGTTTGAAGCGAAAGGACATTGGTGTCGGTGGGAGATAAAGTGTTTCTTAAAGTTTGGGTGGAAAGATCTTTCCGGGTAAAGGGCAAGTTGAGCCAGATTCATTAGGCGTCAAATCTCGACAGTTGGCCCGTTGTTGTTTGATCTTGCCCCGAACTTGAAAAGATTCGCGTCTTCCATGTTTCAATGCTTGACCTATAGATCGATCAAATCCGTAATTAGTCCATCGGAAGGTTGAAATTCAAGCCGTATGAGTTATGAAGAAGAACCGGATTTCTTGAAATGAAAGGTTCGAAACAAAAGGGTTGCTAGTGAAAGTTTATGGCTCAAACACGGGATAGAAGAAGCTACTTGGGAACGAGAACTCTTGAAGAGCAATATCAAACCTATTTGGTAAATTTTGAAAAAATTTTAAAGTGGGGGAGAGTTGGACCTTAAAAAGACCCATCGAAATGTGGTTTGGGACCACAAAACCAAACATAAAATAATTTAATATTTATTTTATTGCCTATAATGTTAACTCATGTGTGATATTTTTTATGCTTTGATTTAGAATTATAGATGTGAATTTCACTAGAAAGGACCTAGTAATAAACTTTGAAAGTATGAGGGAAATGTGTGATGACTAATTAAAGGATGCATGCAAAACAATGGACTTGCATGTCAAATTTCCCCCCTAGCTAGTGGGACCATGACAGGTTTATGGGCAAAAAAATGTCATGAAACATGTTTAGTAAATGGGTTATGATGGAAAGAATAAAATAAGGGTATGGAATAAACAATTAATGTTAGTAGATGAGAAACAAAAAAAAAAGTGTCCATCTTCCTCCATAGTTGGAAATGTCTAAGGAAGAAAGAAAAATTTTGTTCATCTCTTTTCACTCTCTTGTTGGGAAAATACTAAGGTTAAGGAAGGGTTTTGCTTCATACTTGGTTTGGAAGAGGTTAGGAAGGGTTGGCTAAACTTGCATCAAGATTAAGGTATGTTTAGGTTCATGCATGTTTTGTTGCTAGCTTAATGTTCTTGTTAGCCCATGGTTCAAATCCTTGTTATGTCATGGGAATGAAATTACCAAAGTAATGTTGTTAATGCCATTGCATGTTAAATAACAAGCTTGAAAGTGATACATGTGATGGAGGATTGAAGATTCTTAGATTTTCTTTTAGCATTTTTTTGAATGAGATACTAAGTTCTTTGTTTCACCTGACCAAATTGAAATGGTGTGGTGTTGTGGTATTGCCATGATATATCCATAAGTATAATTCATGCATGTTGCATGGTAAGTAAGATTTAAGCTTGAAATTGTATATATTTGGATATAACCAAAATTATTACCACATGAATATTGTTTGCACATGATGGATTGGTATGACATATATACTAATTCAAAGTGTATATTTGCTTGTGATGATGTGTTGATTATGAAGTAAATAAGAGATGTGCAATGAATTACGATATTAATGTGTTAGTAGTAAAATGTATGCTTTTTTTTTGTGTGGTATTAAGTGTATATTATACATGAGGGGTAATTATTGCACATTGGTTTGAGGCAACATATTGATGCCTATTCTTGGCAAAAATTACTAAGGAATATTAACTAATGTGGAGTTGATTTATGATTTCATATACAACTTTGATGCCTAAAATGTATAAAGGGAATACTTTGAACTTCGTTGATGTTTGAATGTATTGAATTGCTTGTTGTGATGTAAAAATGTGCATGACCATTGTGTATTTGAGCTAAGGATGGCCATATGACCATTTACACTCCTTGTCATATTAAATAAGCTATCATGATGAGATTTTAATAAGTTAAATTTGTGTAAATTAGCTCAAGAGCAAGGGGGCTAAATCCGATAAAGGGAAGGAAAAAGTAGTTGAATAGGTCGAAATTCCCGACAACATCAAGGTAAGTCTTGGTGATGACCCTACTTGAATTATATCAAAATTATGCTCCTTGTTTGTGTGGCCATTGAGCGAAATAGTAAAGTTGATAGATATTTTGTGTTAGAGCTTTAATGGAAAATGAACTATGGGCGTGTCTTGAATATTGATATATATGAAGTGAACATTGGAAATATATTGGGCTAAGACCGAAGGCATTAAATCTTGATTGATATATCACAAGACCGAAGGGAAATTAAATCGGTTGATATATCGGGCTAAACCGAAGGCATTTGCGTTGATATATCGGGCTAAGACAAGGCCTTTGGCAAGTCACCAAATCCGGGTTATGACCGAAGGCAATGTCGTCCTATATCCGGTTAAATCCAAAGTATGTGATTGGTGAGCAATCTTGCTGTGAAAATTTCATTATACACTTGTGAAAATTCCAGCAATGAGGTATGTTTGTATTGTTTACTAATTGAATTCTTACAAGTAAGTATCCTTTAAGTTGATAACGACTCTGGGCCTTGGGCTAAGTTGTTCTTTTATTTATGGACAAAAATGGTGATGTGAAATAAGTATGAGTATGGGAATGTGAATTATAAAGTGGTTTAATTAGCCATGTGAATAAAATACCTTAGTCAAAGCGATTTCATTGCTTGAGACTTACTAAATTAAAATGCTTACCCGTTTGGCTCTCTGTTTTATAGGTTTTTTCGTTAGCTATCGGTTGGGATCAAAAGTGAAGTCATCCACCTATCGAAGCCCCATTTTGGTACAAATTTTGGTTGAACTCTGAAATGGCATTATAGGACCATCCTTTGTTGAAGGTCATTACCTTGGTTTTAATAAACTTGGATAGCCATGAAAATGGCTATGTTTTAGCATAGAACTATAATGTTTGTATTTGACCCTTATGAGGTATGGAATTATTTTGAAACGATTAGCCATTGGAATGGTTAATCATGATCAGCTTTGTGCTATGTATGTAAAAAGGGCCAATTGAATCATGGAAAGTATGAAATAGGTAAACCTACTAAAGGGAATGCACACAGCAGTGACGTGGATGTGAAAAATCACTAAAATAGTAGGAATGGTTTAAATAAAATAAATTATGTAAGTGTACCTTTGAATCTACTTTCATATGGAAGAAACGAAATGGTCATATGAGTTATAAGTTAACAAATTTTAAAGTTCTTGTGAAATAGGGCCAGAACGGTTTCTGGATCCCCTTTCCAACTTTGGAAAATCATTGTAAATTAACCAGAGATAATTGGAGTCATTCCATATATGTGAATTCCTCTCTGAGTCTAGTTTTAAGAAACAAACGGCATTAGTATTGAAGCCCTGTACAGGGAGATATCAATTCGTAACCACAAAGGTCAGTGTAGTCGATCCCTACAACAGACGAGACTTTAACTAATAAACTGTACTAATTGGCTCGACCAAAATTCTAGAAAAAATATGTAGATGGACATATGAGTCTAGTTTCAGGAAAATTCGGAACTGATTTTGAGTTGTAAAACTCAAGTTATGAATTTTGGGCGACTAGTACTCAGATTGGCACTTTCTGAAAATTGTCAATAAGTGGGTTGAAGTGTTAACACCTCGCGTTCGACTCCGGGCGGTCTCGGGTTGAGGTTTACACTCTCTTTGGTTGGTTGTATTAATGCAAGAAGGTCGAGTTGTGGCCTATCGTGAGGCAATTAAAGCCACATGAGAAAATTATCCGACTCATGATCTCGAATTGGCCCATATTAACCTTAAAGATTTGGCGACATTACTTATTTGGTGAAAATGCCATATATACCGGATCAAAAAGTCTCAAATATTTGATGACCCAAAAAGAAAATCTGCGACAAAGGCGTTGGCTCGAGCTGTTAAGGATTATAGTGATCATTGACTATCACCGGGAAAGGGAATGTGGTTAGATGCCGAGTAAATGGTTATTCACTTCTGCGATGAATGTACATGCTCGACCGGGTGTGTTAGTGGCTGAATTGGAAACCATTATTGACACACCAAATTAAAGCTCGGAAAATACGGCAGTTGGTTAAAAGCAAGCATGTGTTGAACAAGGACTCGGAGTTTCAAATCGGCGATGGCGATTGTTTGAGGTTCAAAAAGTTTGTGTTCAAAAATTGAACTCATTTCGATAATTCTGAATGAACCCATTAGCTGAATGGCAATCCACGAATGAAATGTACAATGAATTGGCGTCGGTTTTGGTGGCATGGTATGAGCGGAATCTCAACTTTGTTTGAGATGTTTAATATGTCAACAAGTAAAGGAACATCGGTGCCTTGAGTTACTTACCAATCCGATAAGTGGAAATGGGATCAGTCACAATGGACTTTTTATCGGGCCATTGTCGAAGAAGAGGATCGGTTTGGGTGGTGGTAGATCGATTGACTAAGTTGGCCACTTTGTCCCCTCGTCCATTTTCAATGGAAAAATTAAGCGGAATTATCGTTTCTCGTTGTGAGATTACGGGTGCCTATTTCTATCGGTGGATGAATCAGATTTACCTCCGATTTTGGAAAAAGTTGCAAAAGCTTTGGGTACCAAGTTGCATTTAAACCGCCTTTCACCCCAAACCGATGGTCAATGGGCGGATAATTGGATACTTGAGGATATGTTAAGATGTTGCGTCCTGAGTTTAGTGGTTCATGGGAGGCGGTATTTGGTTGATTGAATTAACCAAACAACGACTTTCAATCAAGTATTAAAGGCACCTGAGGGGCCTTATTTAAATGGTGCCATTGTTTTGGGAAAGCCGGTGAAAGCAAGATTTTGGGGTTGGATTTGATTAGGGATCTTTGAGCGAAAAGTGAAATTCAAGTGAAAGCTGAAGATAGCCTCCGATCGTCGGGAAGTGAAGCGGATCTGAAGCGTAAGGATATCAGTGTCGGTGGGTGATAAAGTGTTTCTCAAGGTATGCCTTGGAAAAAGATACTCGGTTGGGTGGGCAAGTTGAGCCGGGTTCATTGGACCATATGAGATTCGAGGAGGGTCCGGTGGCATATCGGCGATTTGCCCCGAACTCAAAAGGTTCCATGTCTTTCACGTTTGATGCTTGACGCTATAGATCCGATCCCCCGCGTGATTAGTCCATCGAAATTGAAATTCAAGCTAATATGAGTTATGAGGAAGAACATTCGTATCCTATCACGAGAAGTGAAAGGGCAAAAAGGGGTTATAGTGAAATGTTATGGCTCAACAGGATAGAAACTACTTGGGCCAGAACTCTATGAAAGCGATATCAAACCTAGGTAAGATTTTGGGGGAAAAATTTCTTAAGTGGGGAGAGTTGTGGCCAAAATTGACCCTAGTGGAATGTGGTTTGGGACCACAAAGCAGGCATAAAAATAATTAAAATTTATTTTGATGCCTATGATATGTTAAATGTGTATGACATTTTGATGTTTCAATTTAGAATTATAAATGTGAATTTCACTAGAAAGGACCTAGTAAAACTTTGAAAGTATGATGGGGAAATGTGTGATGACTAGTTGAGCATGCATGCAAAAATAAAGGGATTTGCATGTCAAATTTCCCCAAAGATGGTATAGTGGAAAGCCATGACAGGGAATATGGGCAAGGAAAACATGTTATGACATGTTTTGTTAATGCATGATGTGATAAATGATAAAAATTAAGCATGTGGAAGAAAACAAAAAATCAAAATTTGCTCATCCTTCCCCCTTTTGCCGTGGTGAAAGAAAGAAAGAAAAAATTTTGTTCACCTATTTTCTTTTTTTGGAAAATACTAAGGAAGAAGGAAGGATTTTTGCTTCATTTTCTTTGTTTAGAAGAGATCTAGAAGAAATTTGGCTAAACTTGGACAAAGTAAGGATGTATGAGGTTGTGTTGGGAGTTTCATGCATGTTTTGGTTGCTAATTTGATGTGCATGTTAGCCATGGCTCAAATCTTTGTTATGCCATGGAAATGGCATTTAAAATTTTATGGTGATAAAGCCATTGCATGCTAAGTGTGAAGCTTGATGATCTCAATGATGGATTATCTCTCTTGAGTAAGATTTTGAGTTTTCTTTTTGTTTAACCATGATTGAAGTTGAAAAGGGGCATGATTGTCATATTAAATGATGCATTCATGAGCATGGTTCATGCTTCTTGCATTTAGTTAAAATTTGTGTTTTGGATGGCTATGGACACCTTGAAATTGACCATGCTCATATATGTTATATATGTTTGCACATGATGTTTTGGTTATGAACTAAGTGATGAATATATTGGTTTAAAGAAGATGTGGAAGAATGCTTGTGAAATTCAAGCACAATTGACCCTAAACATATAAGTGCTTGATGCTATATTATAAGTTTTGGGCCACAATTGCAAAGCATTAATTAGTAAATGCATGCTGTTTTTGTGAGGTATTAAGTGCAAAATTGACCTCAACATGTACATGAATATTGACCTTGGGTAGCCTATTGAAGGCCTTAGCATTTCCTTGATGCTCGAATAAATTGTATTGAATTGCTTGATGTAGTATAAAATGTGCATGACCATTGTGTATTCAAGCTGGTGTATATGACCATTTAAACTCCTTTAATTTATAAGAGCTTTTTAAAGAAGGGCCAAACTTCCCAATTGGACAAGGGGGAAGGGAAAGTGATGAATAAAAAGCCGTTCGCAACATCAGAAAGTGAATCCTCAAAAGTGACCTACTTGAATTATGTGAAAAAAGTATGGATGTGTTTGATTTTGATTATGTGTGCATGAGTATTTGAATTCTAGGGGCTAATCCGAAAAATACTTGTGACTATAATTGCGTTTGAGCCTTAATTGAAAATGAAATATGTATGTCCAATGATAATTGATGTATGTGTTCATGGGAAATTGAATGATATCCGGGCTAAATCCGAAGACAATTATTGGAAATTATATGGGTTAATACCAACAATTGTGCTAGTGGCTACAAGGGCTAAGACAGAAGGCATTGTGGAGACATTCTATAAGGGCTAAGACGAAGGCATTTGTGCACATGGTTATATCCGGTTATATTGGAATCTTGGGCTGGAGGTGAGTGTTGGTTTGTAATAAATTCAATGAGTACACTCAAAAGCCCAAAGAATGAAATGCGTTTATATGTGCATTGGAAAATCGACATGTTTGAGCAACATTAGCTCAATCGATAATAATTTCAGTTATTGAATTGATTTATACTTTGTGAAATTATATAATGATGAAGTGTGAAGTAAGAATGTGTATTAATGAAATGATGCATTTGGCTATGTGAATGTATTGCTGTAATTAGAGTTGATTATATTTTGAGACTTACTAAGCATAAAAATCTTACCAGTTGCTTTGGCTCTGGTTTTCTAGATTTAGCTCAAACAATGGTTGGGATGTTAATGAAGTCATCCACACTATCAAGCCTCCATTTTGGTATAAATTTTGGTTGAACTTGAGATGGCATGTTAGGACTACCCTTGTTGGTTAAATATGTTGATGTATATATAACCATCGAAAATGGCTCGAAAAAGGAAGCATGAACTTAGAATTTGTGGTTTGTATGTTATATTGGTGTCATGATGTGGCTATGGATTGGAAATGGGAATGTTGGTCACATGATCAGCCATTGGCATGGTTAAAATGATCATATATGAACCTATGTATGGCAAGACTAGTTGGTTCATGGAGACTACCAAAAGGTAAGACCTACCTTAAAACAGATGCTGCCAGCTGCAGTGACGTGAATGTGAAAAATCACCAAAATTTGTAGGAATGGTATTAAATAGTGAATAAGCTATGTAAATGAACCTTGATGAGTCTATTTTCATATGGAAGAAACGAAATGGTCATAGGAGTTACATGTTAAGAGATATTAAGGCTATTGAGACAGGGCCAGAAGGTTTCTGGGTCCCCTGTCCAACTTTAAAATTACTATAAATTATCCAGAAAAAATTAGGGTCATGCCTTATATTAAAGATTCCATTTTAGTCTAGTTTCATTTGGAACAAACGCACCAGTGTTAAAGCCCTGTACAAGAGATATTCAAGTTATAAGCGCGAAGGTCAGGCAGTCGATCCCTGTAACATGGGTGACTTTAACTAATAGAATGTACCAATTGGCCTGACCAAAAATTCTAGAAATAAATCCATGGATGGATATATGGTCTAAATTCAGGAAAATTTAGAAACCAGTTTAGTTTTGAAACTCGAGATATGATTTTTAAAAGGACAGTGGGATTTTCCTAAAATGTCAAATTGGTGGGCAAAACATGCGAACTTGGCTTGTTAACCCGTGTAACGGCGATGGTCTCGGGTTAGGTGTTACAATTTATTTATCGAGCCACGGTTTGTCGATTCTAGGACTAGTGATGTGTTTGGGTCAGCTATACATGCCATTAAATGATGAATCGATGTGTGATGATTTACGACAATTTGACTTTGTGTTTGTTTATAGCAATGGATCTCGATCCCAAAAGCGATGGGATGATGTGGGAAATTGACACCCGGCAAGGGGGCGTGGGACTCTCAACCTATGGACAATCCTAAGGCGAGGCTAGGCAAGCCTTTTATAGTGTGATGAGCGAATGGTTTAATCAATACATTAACCAACAGGATTCCACAACCTCCATTCCAAATGCAACCCCCCCACAAACCTCCGTTGGCGACCAAATAAGGTCAAGTAAGGGTCGATAGGATTTGAAAACATGGGGCCCCTTTGAAAAATACGGATGATGATGGGCGAGCTAAATTTTGGTTAGATAACCTATCGGGCTTGATGAGTTCTGTACACGATGAGTGCTTAAAGGTACCATCTCCTTGCTGTGGTCGTACTATTGGTGGAGTACTCACTTGTGACTTGGGAATTCTTTCAAATCGGTTAAAAAAGTATATCGTTAGAGATTCATCGACCAAAGTGGAGAATTTCTTGATCTTAAGCAAGGTTATGTGTTCCGACCTGACGAAAGTTTGTGAGGCTTAGCCGTTGGGGAATGCATTTTCAAACTATTATTGGAACAGGATGGGGTGAATGAAGATATAAAGATGTTTGTTGGCATTCTCGGATCTGAGAGATTGAGTACTTGTTGGCGAGCTTGTAAACCGAAGACTTAGAAAGGAGAAACAAAAAACGATGTGGGGCGGAGAATTAAAGAGGTCCTGGAAAGTCTCTTCAACAAGCATCGAAAGATTGAGATGATTGGGCAGTCTAGGCGTTTTGGGCTTTTCTAGGCGAGGGCGATCGACCCCTGACCCAGTCCCCATGGTGGTGGAAATGATGTAGAGAGGCGGTGTCCCATTGTGGCAAATGGCATTGAATTTGGTTTGTGATCGCTCTGCTATAAGTGTGGATCGGCCGACCCATGAAGGATTGCTCGAGGATGCTTGGCAGAATGTGGTCGAGTGGGCGGTGCTACCAACCTGAGCCACCTAGAAATATGGGCAATGTCGATTGGCGGTCGAGAGGATCTAGAGATGCTACCCAGATCTAGGCTCGTGCTCCTGCAAGGACTTATCTCGTGAGGATCTTTTTCCGATGTCATTATCGGTACTTTCACTTTTTCAATACAAATGTGATTGCTTTGATTGACCGGTTTACTCATTCAATATATGTGAAACCTTAGCATCCGTAAGACTTTGCCTATGAGTCTTGAGTTTGTAATTGGTGTCAAACCCTTGGGTCATTACGTCTTGTCAACAAAGTGTGCAAAAAAATCCTAGTGTTAAGGTTCTTGTTTTCGTGGACTTGATCTTTTTTCGATGAGTTGACGTTATTCTTGGTTTGGATTGGTTGACCATGCGATCGGTTGTAAATTGCAAGAAACAAGACTTCGATTTGAGTGTGAATAATGAAATAATTAGTTAGTCTGGACATAAAGGGTTGCCTATTTCGGCGATGTTGGCCCGAAATATGTAAGAAAAGGGTGAAGCGTACCTTGCGTGCTTTCGATGACAAAATCGGAAAAAAGAAACCGTGGGGTTTGTGAATACGGATGTTTTCCAGAAGTTGCGGGTTTACCACTGTTGGAAATAAATTTCATCAAATTGGTACGGTAGCACTCCAATTCGATAGCTTTCTATTATGGCACCAGCGAATTAAAGGTTAAGCTTCTTCAAATTGGTGGATAGAGGTTTTGCTCTTGGGTTTTTTTGGGGGGATATTATTCGTGAAGAAGAAGGATGGAACCATCGGACGTGCATCGACTATCGTCGACAATAAGCGATGATAAAGAACAAATATCCGTTGCCCGTATTGATGACTTTTCGATCAAGCTGAAGAACCTCGGTGTTCTCGAAAATAGATTTGAGATCGCTATTATCAATTCGAATCAGAGATTGGACGTGCCCAAGGCGCCTTGAGCGAGATATGGATTATGAGTTCCTAGTGATGCGTTTGGGCTCACTAATGCCCTGGGTTTATGGATTTAATAATGGGATCTTTAGACCATATTTGGATCGATTAAGTGTTTTCATTGATGACATCTTGTCATTCAAGAAATGAGGAACATCTTTGAACACTGGTTAGTCCAAATTTTCGGGATAAGCAACTATATGCTAAGTTAAAGTGTGAGTTACGGTTAAGAGGTTAGCTTCTTGGGTCATGTGGTATCCCAGGGTTTAAAGTGCGAATAAAATTTCAGCCATACTTAATTGGAAGCCTCAGAAATATTCAGGTTGAACTTCTTGGGGCTTTGGTTATTAAACGATTTGTAAAGGCTCTCAAGATAGCCAGATGGGGCTTCTCAAAAGGATGTTAAGTTGAATGGGAATGCCAAAAAGTTTGATCAATGAAAACTTATTTGGTGAAGCCCAATTCTAGTGCAACGGTCAAACAAAGTTTGTCATCTAAGCCCTCTAGACTTTAAAAGCGACCCTATGAAATGTGGTTTGGGACCACAAAACCAAGGCATAAAATAATTTAATATTTATTTTATTGCCTATAATGTGTTTAACTCATGTGTGATATTTTTTATGCTTTGATTTAGAATTATAGATGTGAATTTCACTAGAAAGGACCTAGTAATAAACTTTGAAAGTATGAGGAAATGTGTTGACTAATTAAAGGATGCATGCAAAACAATGGACTTTGCAAATTTCCCCATAGCTAGTGGCGGCCATGACAAGGTTTATGGGCAAAAATCATGTCATGAAACATGTTTAGTAAATGGGTTATGATGGAAAAATAAAATAAGGGGTATGGAATAAACAATTAATGTTAGTAGATGAAAACAAAAAAAAAAATTATCTTCCTCCATAGCTTGGGAATGTCTAAAGGAAGAAAAAAAATTTTGTTCATCTCTTTCACTCTCTTGTTGGTGAAAATACTAAGGTTAAGGAAGGGTTTTGCTTCATACTTGGTTTTGGAAAGGATTAGGAAGAGGTTGGCTAAACTTGCATCAAGATTAAGGTATGTTTGAGGTTCATGCATGTTTTTGTTGCTAACAATGTTCTTGTTAGCCCATGGTTCAAATCCTTGTTATGTCATGGGAATGAAATTAAAAGTGAATGTGGTGTTAATGCCATTGCATGTTAAATAACAAGCTTGAAAGTGATACATGTGATGGAGGATTGAAGATTCT
>NW_026440585.1:0-17274 GCF_025698485.1 Gossypium arboreum
AGCCATTATGCGCCTCATGTAATATTTTACGAATCAATTTATCGTTTTCGACACATATCTGTCTCGAAACATCAACAGTCATCGGTCTATCAAAATCGAGTCTAACTTTGATTAGCATTGAGTTCTCTTGATCCGTAACTCACTATCATTCTTTTGAGCATCACAAATCAACTGGAGAAATAACGGTTTAGCTCTCATCTCTGCTAAGATTGACCCATCATCAGACAATGCTAACCCGTGTTCATGGATCTCAAAGTAAAAAAATTTTCGCTCAAGGCCAGAACTCATTTGCTTTTCCGGATGATAATCAATCACTAGATCATAATCCTTTAATAATTCAAGCCATCTTCATGATTGAGATCCTTTTGATTCATCAAGTACTTCAAACTTTTGTGATCAGTAAAATTAGGTATTTTCACCGTACAAATAATGTCGCCAAATCTTCAGGCAAAAAACAACGGCCATTCCAAATCATGTGTAGGATAATTCTTCTCATGCGGTTTTAAGCTCTCAAGCATAAGCTACCACTTTACCCTCTTACATCAACACACATCCAAGGCCAATGATGCATCACTATAAATTACGAACTCCTTTCGACTCATGTGTACTAAAATTGGTGCTTGTCAATCGTGCTTTCAACCTTTCAAAACTTTGTTGACATTTATCAGTCCATTCAAACTTAACATTCTTTTGCAACAACTTAGTCATAGGAGGCAATCATCGAAAATCCTTCAACAAAAGCGTCTATAATACCGGCTAAGCCTAAAAGCTTCTAACCTCGGATACATTCTTGGGCGGTTTCCAATCAACGATCGCAAAATCTTGCTTGGATCCACCGAATACCATCACCTGAGACTATATGCCCCAAAATCCGACTTCGAAGCGAACTCACTTTTACTAAACTTGGCAAGCAGTTTCTTTTCTCTCAAGATCTGCAATATAGTTCTCAAGTGTTGGCATGTTCGAGACTCATCTCAGAATAAATTAAAATGTCATCTATAAACACTACTAAAACTTATCCAAATATGGGGAAGATCCGATTCATTAAGTCCATAAATATAAGTGGAGCATTTGTTAAGCGAAAGGCATCACAAAAACTCATAATGTCCATACCTTGTCCTAAAAGCGGTTTTGCATCTCGACTCCTTAACTCTCATGGTAGTAACGGACCTCAAATCAATCTTTGAAAACCTTGTGGCCCCTTTAGCGATCGAATAAATCATCAATCCTCGGCAATGGGTACTTGTTCTTTATAGTCACCTTATTAAGGCAGCGGTAATCAATGCAAAGTCTCATTGAACCATCTTTCTTCTTCTGAATAATAAGAACCCGGGGAAGAAACTTCGGTCTCACAAATCCCTTTCATTAACTCCACTGGCGGCCTTCAATTCTTTTAATTGACCACCCATTCTATTGGAGCAATCGAGATCGGTGCGGTCGGCAACAAATCAATGGCAAAATCTATCTCTGTTGGAGCAACCGGCAATTCCTCGGAAATACATCCGGAAACTCACGGACTATCGATGCTGATTCAAATTTATTGAGGCAACTCAATATTCATTACATAAGCGGATAAGCTTCACCCTTTTCTCATGTATTTTACGTGGGACATGTGCAAATCACCATGGCAATTTATTTGATTCATCTGTTTCAACCCCAAAATTTCTCCATTTTCAATTTCAACTCTAGTGTCTTTTGTTTAACAACCTTAGCATCATACAATTTAACGGTCCATTCCCAAGATAACGTCAAACTCACCAAATGGAACTTGACATCAATTTGGGAAAATTGACCTTGAATCATTAATGGGCAATTCTTGCAAACCTTGTCCAACTAGCACATATTGGCCTAAGGGGTTCGACACTTTAATCGTAAACTCGGTAAATTCAACGGTAACTTTTATTGGATACTAAATTCATGCAAATATAGGAATGAGTGGACCGGGATCAATCAATGCAATAACAATAGTATCATAGAGAAAAATGTACGTGGACACGGGAGATGATGCATCTTCTCGCCATTATAGCATAAGCTTGGCAGGTGCTCTAACTTCCCGATCTTGTCGTTAAATCTTTCATCACAGTTTTACTACTAGTCCCACCTCCGGATTTCTCGGTTGGTCTACCTCTACTAGCGGTGGTAATACGCCTTTCTGAAATCTTTCTTCTTTAACTTTCTCCGGACAATCTCTAATAAAATGCTCCGAGAACCCTTTTGAAACAAGCTCCTGGTCCCCCAACCTCACCATAATGTTGCCCCTTACATTCGACCTCGGGCTTTCTGGTCACAATTACCCACCTTGCCAAAGGTAGCTTGACTTTAGACCCGAATATGCTCTACCACGATCTCTGTGAATCCCCAATTGAAAGCGTCATTCGAGGTTTGTCTCTTTGGACCTCTTTGGTTGAGATTGAAATGGCTTGCTTATCGTCTTTTCCGACATCTCGGGCCTCAATAGTAGCTTTTCTTCTTTCTTTTTCAATTCTTGACTTTAAAGCTCGATCAACCAATACTACAAATTCTTTCAACTCCAAAATTCCTACAAGCACTTTAATGTCCTCATTCAATCTTCAAATCTTTACACATAATGGCCTCGGTGGACACAATTCCTGGGCATACTTCTGGTCTTACAAATTGGCGTTCATACTCGCCTAAGACATTTTCCCTGCTTCAATTCTAGGAACTCCTTCCGTTTTGATCAATAAATCGGACTTATGTATTTCTTTCTAAATTCTTCCTGGAAGAAATCCCAAGTAACTTTTCTTTTGGCACCCAACCAAAGTCTTCCACCGGTGGGCCGAATCTCTCAAAAGTGATCTGACACACTTTAAGCATTCCTCGGGTGTAATGAGCTCATCAAATACACGGGTAGAATTTTCAAGCAATTCCGCTTTCCGGGATCATCCGACCTTTGCTCTAAAACTCTTGGCCCCTTGTTTTGAATCTTGTCAACGGGGCTTGTTCATTCTTACCAAATCTATACCTTGGCGGCTCGAGGAATAAATCCGAGGTATAGGAGGGGTGGAGGAGGTTGAGCATTTGGATTTGCTCGAATAAATTATATACCAATTGTTCATCATTTGGAGAAAGGCATCCAGGCCCGTCTCCCTTGTCTCAATGTCTCAGTCTACTTTTCCTGGTAGCGGTCCCTTATGCGGGGCAGGCGTTACTAGACATCATCGGTAGTTCCTTGGGATCCATTACTATATTAAAACAAAACCGGGTTTAGAATAATCGAGTCACCACACTATCAAATATTTTTATGGCATGTATAGCTAGACTTTTACACACACTTTATTAGTCCGAGAACAAACTAAACCATGGCTCCGATACCACTAAATGTAACACCCTTACCCTTCTAGTCGGCAGGAATAGGATACAAGGTATTACGAAAAACACATACCATTAAACATAGAGATATAAATATGTCATCCAATTTGTTGGTGCATCGTTAATATATGTCTTGAACAATAGCCAACTTTAATGGCTTGTAAAAAGTAACTGGTGAAATCCTTGTAACTCATATTTTAAACCTAGACAAATATGACACGTAACAAAATAATTAAGCCTACTATACATGCCATAATTCAAAACGTTTAGTTCAAATACCCTAAAGTATGATAGTGGGTAGATCTTCACGATCCTTAACTCTGAGCAAGCGAAGGAACACTATAAGACAAGAGAGAAAACAAAGTAAACTTATAGCTTAGTAAGTAAGTATGTAAATGCTAATTAAAGAATCTAACATGTTTTAACAACAATTCAAGTATATTCTACTTTAACTTCCTATTCATTCCACTTTGATTAAAATTTGTCTCTGCCTGCGTCATATTCACTAAATAAATCATAACCAAGGTTACAAAACCAAATTTCAAATCTAAAATTTCCCTGAATCTAGACTCATAAATCTTTTTGATACTTTTTTTCTATAATTTTTGGTTCAGCCGATTAGTACAGTTTATTAGTTAAATTTTCCCTGTTACACAGCTCGACTGATCTGACCTCTGTTCACTACGAATTGAATTTCTCTCAGTACACAATTCAAACAACCCTGAAGTCTGTTTCATTTTAAAACTAGGCTCAATAAGGAATTTATGCATGTAAACTATATTTCTTAATTTGCTTTGTACAATTTTAATGATTTTCAAAGTTGGAATAGGGGATCACGTATTCATCCTGAGCAAGTCACATACAATTGTAAATATCTCAAAATATAAATTCCTTTGCTTGCTCTGTTTCTTTTATTGAAAGTAGACTCATTAAAATGTAATTTCACATCTCATTCAACCTCTAATTATATTCCTCCTATTTTGGTGATTTTTTCAAAATCACGTCACTGCTAATCTAAAAACAGTTTTAATGCTAATTTCACTCTTTTCCACATTCTTTATGCTAACCTCATTTTATCTTAGATATGTATATACCACAAATCATTTTCACCCATTTCATTCACCATAAGTGTAGGTCCAAACCACAATATCACCACAAAACCATCCCGTTGAACAATTGGATCAATCCTCGATATTTAATGGTTTGACACACCCCACCATCATACTTCGTTTAGTTGGCTCTCTTGTACACATGGTGAACACTTAGTACTACTCATGCGACCTAACCGGTTTGTTCGTGGCTCTCTTTCTACATGGTGTCCTTCACTTGGAATCCGCATGAGACCTAGCTACATTTATCTTTCACGTAGCTCTCTTGTCTTGGTGTCCTTCACTTGGAATCACCATGCACCCTAGCTACATTTATCTTTCCGTAGCTCTCTTGTCTACATGGGATACATCTCTATCACACATGTGACCTACTACTGAGGTGTCTCTAGCTTTCTTGTACACATGATGTGCACTCGGCATCATACATGTGACCTAGCTCGCTCCCTCTATTTCATTCGATCTCTCAAATGTTCAAGGGAATCTCTCTCTCTATATTTATTTCCATTCTTCAATAGTGGTTTATATTTTAACATCAGCTAGTATATTTATATAATAGGCTGAAATATAAGAATGTACATGAAATTATTGTAATATTTACATAAAAACCTTGGTGCAAAATGTGGAAATTTTGCAATTTAGTCCAAAACTTTTCCTTCCCGTTCGAATCAATTCCGCCTTTCTTGATCTATAATAAACATTTAGCTCATTTAATACTCATACTATTTATTTCAATCCAAAAATCACATCATGGAAAAATTACATTTTTGCCCCTAACTTTTACAAAATTACAATTTTGCCCTAGGCTCGGGAATTTAATTTCAGCCCTTATTTTATTTTATGATATGCTGAACATTTTCTCTTCTACAACAACATCAAATTCTCACTCTATCATATAGTTATGAACAATAGGTATTTTCTGGAATTATCTTGGATTTATGTTTTCACTTAAAAAGGTAGCACAAGTTATTTAAATAATTTAAAACCTCATATTCTATCATAAAACATCAAAATACACAAATTTCACCTATGGGTATTTTTCCAAATATGAACCCTAGGTTAAATTATTACTAGCATAAGCAATCGAGCTTCCAGGGTTCCAAAAGCGTAAAAACATTAAAAGGGGCTTGGAATCACTTACTATGGAGCTTGAAAATTGAAGAACCCTAGCTATGGAGAGAGGAGAATTGGCAAACTAAGGAGGATGATGATCAATTTTGTGTTATTTTCCCATTTTATTTCATTTAATATCCAAATGACCAAAATGCCCTCCTTACTAAACTTTCAAAATTCCTTCCATGTCCTAATTTTGTCCATGAACTTAAAATTGGTCAAATTGCTATTTAAGACCTCCTAATTAATATTCCAAAACAATTTCATACTAAAACTTCAGGATGCAAATTTTGCAACTTATTCGATTTAGTCCCTACTTTCAATTTAAGCACTTTAGGCATAGAATTTCATCACGAAATTTTCACACAATCATAATCATATCATAAACCCCAAAATAATTATAAAACAATTATTTCTATCTGGGTTTGTAGTCACAAAACCACTATTCGATTAGGCCCTAATTGGGTTGTCACAATTCTCCCCCTTTTGAGATTTTAGGTCCGAAAATCATCAAAAGAGGTTTGGGTCTGTTTCCTCATAGCTTCCTCAGGTTCCCCGTAGCCTCTTCTATCCATGTCTTTCCACAATACTTTCACTAAAGCTATACTTTTATTTCTTAACTGTTTAACCTCTCGAGCCAAAATCTTTATGGTTTCTCCTCATAGGTCATATCCGTCGAATCTCAATTTACATTGGAAATCACATGTGAAGGATCGAACGATAACGTCGTAAAATTGATACATGAAACACGTTATGAATTCTTTCTAACTTTCTGGTAAAACGATATCTGCTTGGTCCAATTCTCTCGTAATCTTGAATAAAGCGGACTCAACTTGCCTTTTCGACTAAATCTAGAATCTTTTTCCATGGTGACACCTTCAAGAACACTTTATCACCCACGAAATTCAATCTCTTTTCTTTTAAATCGCATATGACTTTTGTCGATCTGGCGACTTTCAAGCAATCCGAATTACTTTTATTTTCTCTTGGTTTCTTTAACTAGATCAACTCCATGAATCTGTTTCTCACTAAGCTCGGTCTAATATAAAGGAGTTCGACACTTACGACCATACAAGGCTTAATGGTTGCCATTTGTATACTTGATTGATAAGCTTGTTATTGGTGGCCAAAATTGACCCTAGTCGGAATGTGGTTTGGGACCACAAAACGTGGCATAAAATAATTAAAAATTTATTTTGATGCCTATAATATAATGTGCTCATGTATGACATTTTATGATGATTGATTTAGTGTTATAAAGGTGAATTCCACTAGAAAGGACTTAGTAGTGAACTTTGAAATACGATGGAAATGTGTGATGACTAGTAAGCATGCATGCAAAATAATGGACTTATGTCAAATTCCCTTTTACAAGTGATGGCGCCATGACAAAGAGATATGGGCTAAACATGTCATGAAACATGTTTTGTTGGGCATTAGGAGAAATAATAAACAAATAAGCATGGGTAAGAAAGAATGAAAAAAAAATGTGTGGAGAGTAGCATTCCCCCATTGCCGGTGCAACCAAGAGAAAACAAAAAAATTGTTCATCCTTGTTCTCTCCTTTTGGCCAAAAATACTAAGAGGAAGGGGATTTTTGCTTCATTTCCTTTGTTTAGAAGAGATCTAGAAGGTGATTTGGCTAAATTTGCATCAAGAGTAAGGTATGTATGAGGTTGTGTTGGGAGTTTCATGCATGTTTTGGTTGCTAATTTGATGTGCATGTTAGCCATGGCTCAAATCTTTGTTATGCCATGGAAATGGCATTTAGCCAAAGTTGTTATGGTGATAAAACCATTGCATGCTAAGTGTGAAACTTGATGATGATGCATGCAATGATGGATTGTCTACTCATGAGTAAGATTTTGAGCTTTCTTTTGTTTTATCATGATTGAAGTTGAAAAGAAGCATGATTGTCATATTGACCATGATGCATTCTTGAGCATGATTCATGCTTCTTGCATGTTAGTTAAAATTTGTGTTTTGGATGGCTATGGACACCTTGAAATTGACCATGCTCATATATGCATATATATGATTGCACATTATGTTTTGGTTATGAACTAAGTGATGAATATATTGGTTTAAAGAAGAAGATGTGGAAGAATGCTTGTGAAATTGCAAGCACAATTGGCCTAACACACATGTAGGTGCTTGATGCTATATTATAAGTTTTGGGCCACAATGTGCAAAGCATTAATTAGTAAATTGCATGCTGTTTTTGTGAGGTATTAAGTGCAAATTGACCTCAACATGTACATGAATATTGACCTTGGGTAGCCTATTGAAGGCCTTAGCATTTCCTTGATGCTCGAATAAATTGTATTGAATTGCTTGATGTAGTATAAAATGTGCATGACCATTGTGTATTCAAGCTAAAGGGTGCCATATGACCATTTAAACTCCTTGTCATATTGTAAAAAAACTAACAATGAGGTTTTAATAAATTGAATTTGTTTGAATTAGCTCAAGAGCTTAGAAGACCACAATTGGACAAGGGAAGGAAAAGGTGATCGAATAGCGAAAAGCCGTTCGACAACATCCGAGTAAGTCCTCAAGTGACCGTACTTGAATTGTGTGAAATAAAGTATGGATGTGTATTGATTATTGATTGTGTATGCATGAGTATTTGAATTCTACCGGGCCAAGTCGGCGAATATGCTTGTGACTATAATTGCGTTTGAGCCTTAATAGAAAATGAATTATGTATGTCCAATGATAATTGATGTATGTGTTCATGGGAAATTGAATGATATCGGGCTAAATCCAAGACAATTATGCTGGAAATTATATCCGGGTTAAGACCGAAGGCAATTGCGTAGTGGCTACATCGGGCTAAGACCGAAGGCATTCGTCGAGACATTTTATCGGGCTAAGACCGAAGGCATTTGTGCGCGTGATTATATCCGGTTATATTCGAAGAATCTTGGGCTGGGGTGAGTGTTGGTTGCTGTAATGAATTCAATTAGCCTTTCGAAAAGCCCAAAGGATAAGGTCGTTATATGTGCATTGGAAAGTCGACATGTTTGAGCAACATTCGCTCAATCGACTAATGAATTTCATTATTGAATTGATTGATACTTTGTGAAATTATATAATGATGAAGTGTGAAGTAGGAATGTGTACAAATGAAATGATGCATTTGGCTATGTGAATGTATTGCTGTAATTAGAGTTGATTATATTCCTTGAGACTTACTAAGCATAAAAATCTTACCCGTTGCTTTGGCTCTCGGTTTTCTAGATTTAAGCTCGAGGCAATCGGTTTGGGATCGTTGAAGTCGAAGTCATCCACACTATCAAGCCTCCATTTTGGTATAAATTTTTGGTTGAACTTGAGATGGCATGTATAGGACTACCCTTGTTTGTTAAATATGTTGTAATGTAAGTATATCGGCCATCGAAAATGGCTCGAAAGGAAGCATGAACTTAGACTAATTGTGGGTTGTATATATATTTGGTGTCATGATGTGGCTATGGCTTGAAATGGGAATGTTGGTCATATGATCAGCCATTGGCCAGTTAAAATGATCATATATGAACCTATGTATGGCAAGACTAGTTGAATCATGGAACTACCAAATAGGTAAGTCCTACCTTAAAAACAGATGCTGCCAGCTGCAGTGGCGTGAATGTGAAAAATCACCAAAATTCATAGGAATGGAATTAAATAGTGAATAAGCTATGTAAATGAACCTTGATGAGTCTATTTTCATATGGAAGAAACAGAAATGGTCATAGGAGTTACAGGTTAAGAGATATAAAGCTATTGTGAGACAGGGCCAGAATGGTTTCTGGGTTCCCTGTCGCAACTTTAAAAATTCACTATAAATTATCCAAAAATAATTAGGAGACATACCTTATATGTACAGATTCTATTTTGAGTCTAGTTTCATTGAAACAAACGACACCAACATTAAAGCCCTGTACAGAGAGATATTCAAGTTATACCGCGCGAAGGTCAGAGCAGTCGATCCCTGTAACATGGGTAACTTTAACTAATAAACTGTACCAATTGGCCCGACCAAAATCATAGAAATAAAACCATGGATGTATTATGAGTCTAAATTCAGGAAAATTTACGAAACCAGTTTCCGAGTTTTGAAACTCGAGATATGATTTTAAAGGCGACAGTGACGCAGTTTTCCAACCTGACTGGAAATGTCAAATTGGTGGGCAAAAACATGTGAACTTGGCTGTTAACCCCTCGGGTCCGACACGGCGATGGTCTCGGGTTTGGGGTGTTACAATTTTATTGGTATCGAGCCACGGTTTAGTTGATTCTAGGACTATCGTGATGTGTTTGGGGTCTAGCTATACATGCCATTAAATGATGAATCGATAGTGTGATGATTACGACAATTCGACTTTGTGTTTGTTGTAGCAATGGATCGATCCCAACGGCGATAGCTGATGATGTGGAGAGTGTGGCGCTGCCCAGCCAAGGGACAGTGGGCGGACTCTCAACCTATGGCCAACAATCCTAATGGAGGCTAAAGCCTTTTATAGTGTGATGAGCGAATGGTTTAATCAATACATTGAACCAACACATTCCACAACCTCCATTCACAAATCAACCCCGCACCTACAATACCTCGGTGCTGACCAAATAAGGTCAAGTAAGCCCCGATCGATAGGATTGAAACATGGGCCCCTTGAATTTAAGCTACGGATGATGATGATGAGGCTGAATTTTGGTTAGATAACACTATCCAAGGTGCTTGATGAGCTATCACCTGCACACCCGATGAGTGCTTAAATGTACCATCTCCTTGCTCGAGTCCGCCTACTATTGGTGGAGTACTCGACCATGGTGCCTGAGAGCAAGTGACTTGGGAATTCTTTCAAGCCGAGTTCGAAAAAAGTATATCGTCGAGATTCATCGACCAAGCGGAGGAATTTCTTGATCTTAAGCAAGGTTCTATGTCCGTTACAACTCGAGCGAAAGTTTGTGAGGCTTAAGCGATCTGTGAGAATGCATTTAAATCGAAGCTATTATGTTGGCAGCAGGATGGGCTGAAATGATGATATAAGGATGTTTGTTGGCATTCTCGAGATCAGAGTTAAGTAGTACTTGTTGGCGAGCTTGTAAAGCGAAGAGCTTAGAAAGGAGAAACAAAAAGCTGATGTGGGGTTGGAGAATTCGAAAGAGGTCCTCGGAAAGTCTCTTCAACAAGCATCGAAGAGATTTGAGATGATCTGAGCAGTCTAGAAGCGTTTAGCTTTTCTAACGAGGGCCTTGATCGACCCTGTGACCACGAGTCACCGATCGCGATGGTGGAAATGATCGGAAGGAGTGTCCACATTGTGGCAAATGGCATTCGGGGCTGTTGGTTTATGATCGCTCCTATAAGTGTGGATCGGCCGACCACTTTATGAAGGATTGCAGGATGCATGAGCAGAATGTAAGTCGAGTGCAAACCGGGTGCTACCTTGCTCGAGGTGGCCACCTAGAAATATGGGCAATGTGGTTGGCGGTCGAGAGAGGATCTAGAGATGCTACCATCGGATCCGAGGCTCGTGCTCTGCTAGGACTTATGCCATCAGCTTGAGGATCTTCCTCTCGGATGTTATTCAGTCTCACTCTTTTCAATACAAATGTGATTGCTTTGATTGACCCTAGTTCTACTCATTCATATATATGTGAAACCTTAGCATCGATAAGACTTTGCCTATTGAGTCTCTGAGTTTGTAATTGGTGTCAAACCCCTTGGGTCATTCGTGCTTGTTAACAAAGTGTGCAAGAAAAGTCCCCTAGTGTTCGAGGTTCTTGTTTTCGCGGACTTAATGCTTTTGCCGTTCGATGAGTTCGATGTTATTCTTGGTTTGGATTGGTTGACCATGCGATGCGGTTGTAAATTGCAAGAGCAAGACTATCGATTTGAGGTGCGAATAATGAAATAATTCGGGTTGAGTCCACGGACTTAAAGGGTTGCCGGCTGTAATATCGCGATGTTGGCCCGAAATATGTAAGAAAAGGTGCGGCGTACCTTGCGTCGTCTCGATGACAAGGAATCGGAGAAGAAACCGAATCTGCGCGTGGTTTGTGAATACGGATGTTTTCCGAAGAATTGCGGGTTTACCACTGTTCGGAAATAGAATTTGGCATCGAATTGGTACCTGGTACCTCAATTTCGATAGCTCCGTGTCGTATGGCACCAGGAATTAAAGGAGTTGAAGCTTCAGTTGCAGAAATTGGTGGATAGAGGTTTTGCTGCTTGGAGTTTTTACGCCTTAGGGTGCGCGGTGTTGTTCGTGAAGAAGAAGGATGGAACCATGCATTGTGCATCGACTATCGTCAGCAATAAGCGGCGATAAAGAACAAATATCCGTTGCCGCGTATTGATGACTTGTTCGATCAAGCTGAAGGGAGCCTCGGTGTTCTCGAAAATAGATTTGAGATCGGGCTACTATCAATTGCGAATCCGAGATTCGGCGTGCCCAAGGCGCCTTCGAGCGAGATATGGTCACTATGAGTTCCTAGTGATGCCGTTTGGGCTCACTAATGCCCTACGGTATTTATGGATTTAATGAATCGGATCTTTAGACCATATTTGGATCGATTCAGTATGTGTGTTCATTGATGACATCTTGGTCTATTCAAGAAATGAGACCGAACATCTTTGAACACTGCGGTTAGTCTTGCCAAATTTTACGGACAAGCAATTATATGCTAAGTTCAGCAAGTGTGAGTTACGGTTAAAGAGGTTAGCTTCTTGGGTCATGTGGTATGCATCCGAGTTATTGAGTCGACCGAATAAAATTTCAGCCATACTAAATTGGAAGCCTCAGAAATATTCTTGAGGTTCGAAGCTTTTGGGGCTTACGGTTATTCTTGACGATTTGTAAAGGCTTCTCAGCGATAGCCACGCGATATGGCTACACCAAAAGGACGTTAAGTTGAATGGGCGAATGCCAAAAGTTTCGATCAACTGAAAACTTATTTGTGAAGCCCCAATTCTAGTGCAACCCGAGTCGGCAAAGAGTTTGTCATCTATAGCGGCGCCTCTCTACTTAGGTTGGGTTGCGTATTAATGCAAGAAGGTCGAGTTGTGGCCTTGCGTCGAGGCAATTAAAGCCACATGAGAAAATTATCCGACTCATGATCTCGAATTGGCGCCATCGTATTCGCCTTAAAGATTTGGCGACATTACTTATTTGGTGAAAGGTGCCATGTATACTCGGATCACAAAAGTCTCAAGTATTTGATGACCAAAGAGACTTAAATCTGCGACAAAGGCGTTGGCTCGGTTTAAAGGATTATGAGCTGATCATTGACTATCACCGGGAAAGGCGAATGTGGTTGCGGATGCCTTGGTAGTAATCGTTATTCACATTCTGACGATGAATGTGCACTTGTCTATCCGATCCGGCGGTGTGTTAGTGGCTGAATTGAAAGCCAAACCATTATTGACACACCAAATTCGAGAAGCTCGAAGTCGATGTGAGTTGGTTGCAAAGCGACTGCGTGTGTTACGAACAAGGACTCGAGTTTCAAATCGGGATGAGCGATTGTTTGAGGTTCAAAAAGTCGTCATGTGTCCCAAAGAATTGAACTCATTGATAATTGAATGAAGCCCATTGTAGCGAATGGCAATCCACGGAAGTCGAAGATGTACAATGATTTGAAGCGTGGTTTTGGTGGCATGGTATGAAGCGAGACATCTCGACTTTGTTTGAGATGTTTAATATGTCAACAAGTGAAAGCGGAACATCGGTGCCTTGAGTTACTTGGCAATCCCGATACCGGTGGAAATGGGATCGAGTCACAATGGACTTTTGTCCGATTTGCCATTGTCGGAGTAAGAAGGATCCGGTTTGGGTGGTGGTAGATCGATTGATTGTCGGACTTTGTCCCGTGCGTCGGATTTTTCAATGGACAAATTAAGCGGAATTTCGTTTCTCGGTTTGGAAATTACGGGGTGCCTATTTCTATCGTGTCGAATAGAGATCCGAGATTTACCTCGCGATTTTGGAAAAAGTTGCAAAGCTTTGGGTACCAAGTTGCATTTAGACCCTTTCACCCCAAACCGATGGTCAATCGGGCGGGTAATTCGATCTTGAGGATATGTTAAGATGTTGCGTCCTCGAGTTTAGTGGTTCATGGGAGCGGTATTTGCCGTTAATTGAATTCGCTTACAACACACTTTCAATCAAGTATTAAGATGGCACCCTACGAGGCCTTATGCGGTCGTAAATGCCCGTCGCCATTGTTTTATTTGAGATCGGTGAAAGCAAGATTCTGAGTGGATTTGATTAGGGATCTGAGCGAAAGTGAAAGTAATCCGTGAAAGTCTGAAGATAGCCTCCGATCGTGAAGTCGTCAGGGATCAAGCGTAAGGATGTCGAGTGTCGGTGGGTGATAAAGTGTTTCTCAAGGTATCGCCTGGAAAGATACTCGAGGTTAGGTGAAGGGCAAGTTGAGCCAGGTTCATTGGACCATATGAGATATCGAGGCGAGTGGTCGGTGGCATATCGAATTTGCCCCAACTCAAAAAGGTTCACGATGTCTTTCATGTTTGATGCTTGACCTATAGATCCGATCCCCATGCCGTGATTAGTCCATCAATTGAAATTCAAGCCAATATGAGTTATGAGGAAGAACCGATTAATTCCTATCATGGGAAGTGAAAGAGTTGCGAAACAAGCGGGTTCCACTAGTGAAAGTGTTATGGCTCAAGCAGGGATAGAAAGAAGCTACTTGGGAGACGAGAACTCTATGAAAGCGATATCAAACCTATTTACGGTAAGATTTTGGGGCGAAAATTTCTTAAGTGGGGAGAGTTGTGACAGCCAAAATTGACCCTAGTCGGAATGTGGTTTGAGGACCACAAAACCGAGGCATAAAATAATTAAAATTTATTTTGATGCCTATAATATGTCTCATGTATGACATTTTATGATGATTGATTTAGTGTTATAAAGGTGAATTCCACTAGAAAGGACTTAGTAGTGAACTTTGAAAGTCGATAGGAAATGTGTGATGACTAAGTAGAGCATGCATGCAAAATAATGGACTTGCATGTCAAATTCCCTTTACAAGTGATGGCGGCCATGACAAAGAGATATGGGCTAAACATGTCATGAAACATGTTTTGTTGGGCATTAGGGAGAAATAATAAACAAATAAGCATGGGTGAAAAGAATGAAAAAAAATGTGTGGAGAGTAGCATTCCCCCATTGCGTGCAACAAAGAGAAAACAAAAAAATTGTTTCATCCTTGTTCTCTCTTTTGGCCAAAAATACTAAGAGGAAGAGTTTTTGCTTCATTTCCTTTGTTTAGAAGAGATCTAGAAGGTGATTTGGCTAAATTTGCATCAAGAGTAAAGGTATGTATGAGGTTGTGTTGGGAGTTTCATGCATGTTTTGGTTGCTAATTTGATGTGCATGTTGTGCTCAAATCTTTGTTATGCCATGGAAATGGCATTTGGCCAAAGTTGTTATGGTGATAAAGCCATTGCATGCTAAGTGTGAAACTTGATGATGATGCATGCATGATGGATTGTCTACTCATGAGTAAGATTTTGAGCTTTCTTTTGTTTTATCATGATTGAAGTTGAAAAGAAGCATGATTGTCATATTCGGCCATGATGCATTCTTGAGCATGATTCATGCTTGCATATTAGTTAAAATTTGTGTTTGGATGGCTATGGACACCTTGAAATTGGCCATGCTCATATATGCATATATATGATTGCACATTATGTTTTGGTTATGAACTAAGTGATGAATATATTGGTTTAAAGAAGAAGATGTGGAAGAATGCTTGTGAAATTGCAAGCACAATTAACTAACACATGTAGGTGTTGATGCTATATTATAAGTTTTGGGCCACAATGTCAAAGCATTAATTAGTAAATTGCATGCTGTTTTTGTGAGGTATTAAGTGCAAAATTGACCTCAACATGTACATGAATATTCGGCCTTGGGTAGCCTATTGAAGGCCTTAGCATTTCCTTGATGCTCGAATAAATTGTATTGAATTGCTTGATGTAGTATAAAATGTGCATGACCATTGTGTATTCAAGCTAAAGGGTGGCCATATGACCATTTAAACTCCTTGTCATATTAGGCCAAAAACTAGCACAATGAGGTTTTAATAAATTGAATTTGTTTGAATTAGCTCAAGAGCTTAGAAGACCACAATTGGACAAGGGAAGGAAAGGTGATCGAATAAGCGAAAAAGCCGTTCGACAACATCAGGTAAGTCCTCAAGAAGTGACCGTGCTTGAATTGTGTGAAATAAAGTATGGATGTGTATTGATTATTGATTGTGTATGCATGAGTATTTGAATTCTACGGGCCAAGTCGGCGAATATCTTGTGACTATAATTGCGTTTGAGCCTTAATGCTTGAAAATGAATTATGTATGTCCAATGATAATTGATGTATGTGTTCATGGAAATTGAATGATATCGGGCTAAATCCGAAGACAATTATGCTGGAAATTATATCCGGGTTAAGACCAGAAAGCAATTCGCTAGTGGCTACATCAGGGCTAAGACAAGAAGGCATTAAGTGCGAGACATTTATCCGGGCTAAGACCGAAGGCATTTGTGCGTGATTATATCGGTTATATTCGAAGAATCTTGGGCTTGAGGTGAGTGTTGGTTGCTGTAATGAATTCAATTAGCACACTTCGAAAAGCCCAAAGGATAAATCGTTATATGTGCATTGGAAAGTCGACATGTTTGAGCAACATTAGCTCAATCGATAATGAATTTCAGTTATTGAATTGATTGATACTTTGTGAAATTATATAATGATGAAGTGTGAAGTAGGAATGTACAAATGAAATGATGCATTTGGCTATGTGAATGTATTGCTGTAATTAGAGTTGATTATATTCCTTGAGACTTACTAAGCATAAAATACTTACCCGTTGCTTTGGCTCTCGGTTTTCTAGATTTCGCTCGAGCAATGGTTTGGGATCGTTGAAGTCGAAGTCATCCACACTATCAAGCCTCCATTTTGGTATAAATTTTTGGTTGAACTTGAGATGGCATGTATAGGACTACCCCTTGTTTGTTAAATATGTTGTAATGTAAGTATATGCGGCCATGCGAAAATGGCGAAAGGAAGCATGAACTTAGACTAATTGTGGGTTGTATGTATATATTTGGTGTCATGATGTGGCTATGGCTTGGAAATGGGAATGTTGGTCATATGATCAGCCATTGGCATGGTTAAAATGATCATATATGAACCTATGTATGGCAAGACTAGTTGAATCATGGAGACTACCAAATAGGTAAGTCCTACCTTAAAAACAGATGCTGCCAGCTGCAGTGGCGTGAATGTGAAAAATCACCAAAATTCATAGGAATGAAATTAAATATTGAATAAGCTATGTAAATGAACTTGATGAGTCTATTTTCATATGGAAGAAACAGAAATGGTCATAGGAGTTACAGGTTAAGAGATATGAAAGCTATTGTGAGACAGGGCCAGAATGGTTTCTGGGTTCCCTGTCATAAATTTAAAATTCACTATAAATTATCCAAAAATAATTAGGAGACATACCTTATATGTACAGATTCCATTTTGAGTCTAGTTTCATTAGAAACAAATGACACCGGCATTAAATCCTGTACAGAGAGATATTCAAGTTATACCGCGCGAAGGTCAGAGCAGTCGATCCCTGTAACATGGTAACTTTAACTAATAAACTGTACCAATTGGCCCGACCAAAAATCCTAGAAATAAAACCATGGATGTATATGAGT
>NW_026440586.1:0-17117 GCF_025698485.1 Gossypium arboreum
AAATTATATGGAGGGTGTGTCTCCATCGAGTTGAGTATGGACAGCGGATCGGGTAAGTACCTTGAGCTCATGGAATAGGAAATACGTTCATGCTCAAAATTTGAACTTAGTAAGCCTTAGATCTATCATGATTGCAATTGTATGATTGTGTTGTGAATGAGTTGGGGTATAAAGTGCCTCAAATATCGTATTGTATAAATATGAAATGTGGATGTATGACTTGGTATGAGATTGAACCGAAGGTTCGAGGAATTATGGTATAGTTTCGATATGGATGAGTACCTAGCCCGTTTATTGTTTCATGTTGTGATAACTTTATCAATGGGTGGTTGATGAATGCTTATGACTTACTGAGTTATAAACTCACTCGGTGTTTTCTTGTCACCCATTTTAGGTCTCTTGGACTCGTATTGTTGCGTGCTCGGAACCGTCGTTGAAGTCATCACATTGGAAATCTTTTGGTATTGTCTTCGTTGTTGAAGAACATTTGGCATGTATAGGCTGTTATGTTTTGTTGAGCTGTGGGTTGTAAACTTTAAGCCATGTGAAAATGGCCTATGTAGTGCGAGTGGGATGCTAGAACCTATAGCTCTGAGTCTTAGAAACTTTAATTTTGATAAGGTGGCCATAATTTGTGTCATGTATGATGGATGATTAACGCAAGGAAAGATTCATGAAATTGGCATAGTCTACTGCAGTAACTGTTGCGGACAGCAGCAGTGAGATAAGATGAAAAATCACTAAAATAGTAGAAGTAGAGTTAAATAGTGAATAAATTATGAAATTGAACCTTGATGAATCTATTTTATATGGACGAAACAAACGACCATATGAGCAGTATACTGAGAGATATTAAAGTTCTCATGAGACAGGGCCGGAGCGGTTTCTGGGTCCCCTGTCGCAATTTGAAAATTTACTATAAATTATCAAGAAAGAATTAGAAGTCATGCCTTATATGTGCAGATTCCATTTTGAGTCTAGTTTCATTAGAAACAATTGGAACCAGTATTAAAGCCCTGTACAAAGATATATTCAAGTTATAGCGTGAAGGTCAGTGTAGTCGACCCTGTAACATGGGTGACTTTAACTAATAAACTGTACCAATTGACCCGACCAAAAATTCTAGAAATAAATCCATGGATGGATATATGAGTCTAAATTCAGGAAAATTTACGGAATCAGTTTCGAGTTTGGAACTCGAGATATGATTTTAAAGCGACAGTGGCGCATTTTCCAGCCTGTCGGAAATGCCAAATTAGTTGGTACTTTGAGAGGATTTGGCCCGTTAACCCTCGTGTCAAACACGGCGCGGTCATGGGTTAAGGTGTTACATTTAATTAGTATCGAGCCATGGTTTAGTCGGTTCTAGGACTACCATAGGCGTGTGAGTCTAGCTATACATGCCAAATTGTTAGTGCTAATAATGTGATGACTTGACGGTTGAAATTTTTGTTTTGATTAGCGATGGAACCGGGTAGAAGACCCTTGGCGGATGACATCGAAAGTGTAGCGCTGCTCGTGCAAGGGACACTTGTTGAGCCTCGAGTCATCCGAATAATCAAAATGAAGGCGAAACAAGCCTTCTTCACCATGATGAATGAGTGGGTGGCAATATGCGAACCAACGCTGTCCAACCATTCCGAATTTAAATACTCCCCAAGAGTCATAATGCCTCGATTCTGATCTGTGAAGCTAAGCAAACCACCGATGAACTTGATTAGGAAGCCGGTAGGGAGTTCAAGGCCATAGTCATGATGATCTTTGAAAATGAATTAAAGCTCGATAACACCATTCAGTGTTAGATGAGTGTCATACACCGATGAATGTCTTAAGTGTGCTATATCCTTGTTCGAGACTCGACTTACTATTGGTGGAGGACTTTAATTTCCATAGTCCCAAATGAGCGAGTTACTTGGGATTTCTTTCAATCCAATTTGAAGAAATACATTAGTCAGCAGTTCATCGATCGAGAGCGTAAGAGTTCTTGGAACTCAAGCAAGGTAAATATGACCGTGTCTGAATCTGAACATGAGTTAAATAAGACTTAGTCGGTATGCTAGAATTGTGTGGCTGATGAGGGTTGCTATGTGCAAAAGATTTGAAGAAGGATTGAATGAAGAGTTAAAGTTACTAGTGAATTTTGGAGATAAAGGAGTTTGTGACACTAGTCGAGCGAGCACGCAAAGGCGAAAAAACTTAGGAAGGAGAAGAAGAAGGCTGAATTTGAAGCAAGAGATTACCGTAAAAGATCAGCGAGTAAAGCTCGTTCTCGGTAAAGAGGTTCGGGAGGACACCCGATGAAATCGAGGCATTGAAATTTCCATTAGAGCGACCATTGGCGGACTCCGAGCTACATCGGTAGCTAGTGTGGGCAATAGTCAAGAGACTGAATGTCCCCAATGTGGAAGCGACACCTAGGTGAATGTTGAGGTAAGTCATTAGACTTTATTACGGATGTGGTTGAAGGACCACTTCATTAGGGATTACGGAGCTAGATGAGAGAAGAATAAGATGCAAGGTCGCGAGATCTAGTGGGCTGACGACTGAGGTGACCCAGGGTTTCGGAGGTGGGGTGGTAATCGGAGGAGCCATGATCTGGTGTTCGATCCGAGACCGAGCTCCTGCTGAGCATATGCCATCCAGCGCACGAGAGGCATCCTCCCCTGACGTTATCCTTGGTACTTTTACTCTCTTTGATACTAGTGTGATTGCATTGATTGACCCCATCTACTCATTCATATGTATGTGAAACTTTAGCATCGATAAAGACTCTGTTGAGTCTCTTGAGTTCGTAATCAGTGTCAAACCCTTTGGGTCAATCGTACTCGTTGATAAAGTGTGCAGATGCCCCCAATAATTGAGAATCCTATTTTCGGCCGATCGATGCTTCTACCATTTGATGAATCGATGTTATTCTTGGTATGGATTGGTGACCGTACATGATCCGATGGTGGATTGCAAAAGAAAACCATTGATTTGAGGTGCAAATAATGAGGTAGTCCGTCGAGTCTCGATTTAAAAGAGTGCAGCGATAATATCTTCTAACCTTTCGGAGATATGTGAAAAAGTGTGAAACATACCTGCGTATGTGTTGGAAAGTAAAAGGCGGAAAAAGAAACTCGAATCGGTATCGATGGTTTGTGAGTATTGGATGTTTTCGGAGGAATTAAAGGATTGCCACGGTTCGAAAGTGGAATTGACGCCGAAGTTGTGCGGGCACTACGCCGATCTCAATAGCTCGATGTCGTATGGCATTAAGAGTTAAAGGAATTGAAGTTCAATTGCAAATTGAGATAGAGGTTTAGCTCGTGAGTTTTTTCTCCATGAGGCGCACCGTATTGTTTGTGAAAAGAAAGGCGGAAGCATGAGGTTGTGCATCGACTACCGTTAACTCAATAAAGTGACGATAAAGAATAAATATCCGTTGCCACGAATTGGCGATTTGTTTGATCAATTAAAGGAGCCTCGGTGTTTTCAAAGATAGATTTGAGGTCGGGATACTATCGGTTGAGGTCAGAATCGGACATACCAAAACAGCTTTTAGAACAAAGTACGGTCACTCGAATTCTTAGTGATGCGTTTGGGCTCACTAATGCCCTACGGTGTTTATGGATTTAATGAATAGAATTTTCAGGCCATACTTGGATCGGTTCGTAGTTGTATTTATCGATGACATTTTGGTCTATTAGAGATGAAGCGAACATCTTTGAACACCTAAGGCTAGTGTTGCAAATCTTACGAGATAGCGATTATCATAAAGTTAGATAAATGTGAATTTTGGTTGAAAGAGTTAGCTTTTTGGGGCACGTGGTGTCGCATCAGGTGTCGGTGGACGAACAAAATTTCAGCCATAGTCAATTGGAAACCTCAAGAATGTTACAAAGTTAGGAGCTTTTTGGGCTTACGGTTACTACCGAGTTTGTAAAAGGATTCTCGATGATAGCCACACCCATGACAAGCTTGAGAAAGATGTCAAATTTGAATGGACGGAAAAGTGTCGAAAAGTTTCGACCAATTGAAAACCCATTGACGAAAGCTCAGTTCTAATCTGACTGCCGAATCGGCAAGAGTTTGTCATCTATAGTGATGCCTCTTGGGTTGGTTGCGTATTGATGCAAGAAGGTCGAGTTGTGGCTATCGTCGAGACAATTAAAGCCATGAGAAAAATTATCAACCATGATCTCAGGCTGTGTCGTATTCGCCTTAAAGATGTGGCGACATTACTTATTTGGTGAAAGTGCCATGTGTATTGGATCACAAAAGTCTCAAATATTTGATGACGGAGAGACTTAAATCTGTGACAAAGATGATGGCTCGAGTTGTTAAAGATTATGAACTTCGTCATTGATTATCACGGGAAAGGCTAATGTGGTTGCGGATGCCTTAAGTGGAAATCCTTTTTTTACTTCTGAGCAATGAATGTACACTTGTCTATCCTACCCGACAATGTGTTAGTGCGAATTAAAGGCCAAACCATTGTTGGCTCATCAAATTGAAGCTCGAAAGTTGATGAGGAGTTGCTTGCAAAGCAGGTGGTGTGTGTGAACAAGGAATCGAGTTTCAAATTGATGATGATGATTGTTTGAGGTTTAGAAGTCGTCTGTGTGTTCCAAAGAATTGAACTTATTTGATAATTCTAAATGAAGCCCATTGTAGCGAATGGCAATCCACCGAAGTCGAAGATGTACAACGATTTGAAGCGTCGGTTTTGGTGGCATGGTATGAAGCAGACATCTCGATTTTGTTTGAAATGTTTAATATGTCAACAAGTGAAAGCGGAACATCAAGTGCCATCGGATTACATAGATCACGATACAGTGGAAATGGGATCAGTCACAATGGACTTTGTCCGGATTGCCATTGTCGCAAGTAAGAAGGATCGATTTGGGTCGTTGTAGATAGATTGACTAAGTCGGCTCACTTTGTCCCGTCGTGCGGATTTTTCAATGGACAAACTAGAATTATGCGTTCTCAGTTGTGAGACTACATGGGTGCCTATTTCCATCGTGTCGGATAGAGATCAAGATTTACCTCGCGATTTTGGAAGAAGTTGCAAGAGGCTTTGGGTACCAATTGCATTTATGCTTTTCATCCCCAAACCGATGGTCAATCCGAGCAGGTAATTCAAATCTGGAGGATATGTTTAGATGTTGCATCCTTGAGTTTAGTGGTTCATGGGAAAGATATTTGCCTTTGATTGATTTACTTATAACAATAGTTTTCAATCAAGTATTAAGATGGCTTACGAGGCCTTATGCGGCGTAAATGCATTACCATTGTTTTGGACCGAGCTCGGTGAGAACAAAATTTTAGGTGGATTTGATTAAAGATGCTGAACAGTAAAAAGTAATCCATGAAAATCGAAGATAGCCTCCGATAAATGGTCGTGCTGCGGATCTAAGCGAAAAGACATTGAGTATCAAGTGGGAGATAAAGTGTTTCTTAAAGTTTACCTTGGAAGAAGATACTCAGATTAGTAGTAAAGGCAAATTGAGCCCGAGGTTCATCGGGCCATATGAGATATCGAGCGAGTCGGTCCGATCGCGTATCGTTTGATTTTGCCCCGAGCTGAAAAGATTCACAATGTTTTTCATGTCTCGATGCTTGACGATATAGGTCCGATCCATCGCGTAATTGCTCCATCGAGATTGAGATTCAGCTAATTTGAGCTATGAAGAGAACGGTTCGCATTATGAGCGTGAAGTAAAAAGTTGCAATAGGAAAATACCGTTAGTGAAGGTGTTGTGGCATAAACAGGAATGGAAGAAGCCACTTGGGAGCTTGAGGACTCTAAGAAAGCGATACAGAGCCTATTCACGGTAAGATTTTGGGGCGAAAATTTCTTAAGTGGGGAGAGTTGTGACATCCCAAAATTGACCATAGTCGAGAAGTGGTTTCGGACCGCTAAGCCGAGTCACCGACATGTTCGACGTAATATTTATTGTCTAGAATATGTGAAAATGCATGTGAATTTTGAGTTCTTTGATTTAGTTAATTTGATTGTGAATTGAAGAAAAAGGACTCATGTGAAAGGATTTAAATAGATGATAGGCTAATGTTAAAGTGGCCAATTAATGCATGTAAGAAAGGGGGACTTGCATGTCAATTTCCCCCAATTAGTGGTGGCCATGCTATGGGTGGAAAACATGTCTCCAACATGTTATGTTAATAGTGTATGTAAAACTATTAAATAAAAAGAAAAAAAGCTAGCATTAAAGAAATGGAAAAAGGGAAATGATGAACAAAGAGAAATGGTCTCATGCACCCTTTGTTGCCGTGAGTTAAAAAAAAAGAAGAAAGTGTTCATCCTTGGTTCATGCTTGGCGATTGAAGGAGAAAGGAAGAGAAGGTTTGGTCACCCTTGAGCTTGAATTAAGGTAAGTGAGTTCATGTTGGTTCTTGAAAGGTTAGCATACTTTAAGCTAGCTACTAAGTTTCCTACTAGTAATAGCGAAATAAAGATGCTTGATGTCATGAGTAAATGTTGTTTATATGTTTGGAATTGAAAAAAAAAAAAGATTGATGTTTAATCACTTAAGGATTGACATTGTTTAGGATGACTTAGTTAATATGTGATTTTGGGTATTTTGAGTTTGAAATGTAAGTATATGTGTGCTTGGTCATAAGAGTTTGCTAGAAAATTTTGTTGGTTGAGTGATGAATGGCTGTAACACCCCAAACCCGTGACGTCACGGGATTTGAACACGTGGTATTATTACAAGGCTTACTATATTTCTCTCTTTGTAAATCGATTGCTGTTCTAGGCAGGCTAGCTATCTGCGTCACTGTCGCCTTAAAATCATATCTCGAGTTTCAAAACTGGAAACTGATTCCATGAATTTTCCTGAATTTAGACTCATATATCTATCCATGGATTTATTTCTAGAATTTTGGTTTGGCCAATTGGTACAGTTTATTAGTTAAATTAACCAATTTTACAGGAGTCGACTACACTGACCTTCGCGCGTTAAAACTTGAATATCTCTCTGTACAGGGCTTTAATACTGGTGCCGTTTGTTTCTAATGAAACTAGACTCAAAATGGAATCTTCACATATAAGGCATGACTTCTAATTATTTCTGGATAATTTATAGTAAATTTTCAAAATCACGACAGGGACCCAGAAACCGTTCTGGCCCTGTCTCACGAAAACTTTAATATCTCTCAGTATACTGCTCATATGGTTGTTTCGTTCCATCCATATTAAACTAGATTCATCAAGGTTCAATTTCATAATTTATTCACTATTGAATTCTACTTCTACTATTTTAGTGATTTTCAATCACCTCACTGCTGCTGTCCGCAACAGTTACTGCAGTAGACTATGCCAATTTCATGAATCTTTCCTTGGCCTTAATCATCCATCATACATGACACAAATTATGGCACCTTATCAAAATTAAAGTTTCTAAGACTCGTGGCTATAGGTTCTAGCATCCTCGGCGACCCCATAGGCCATTTTCACATGGCTTAAAGTTTACAACCTGAGTTCAACAAAATATAATAGCCTATACATGCCAAATGTTCTCAACAACGAAGACAATACCAAAATATTTCAGCGGTGTGATGACTTCAGCAACGGTTCGATCCGCATAAACAATACGAGTCAGAGACCTAAAATGGGTGACAAGAAAACACGGTGAGTTTATAACTCGATAAGTCATAAGCATTCATCAATCCAGATAAAGTTACTAACATGAACAATAAGCGAGGTTAGGTACTCATCCATATCGAATCTATACCATAATTCCTCGGACCTTTTGGTCCATCTCATACCAAGTCATACATCCACATTTCATATTCTACACAGCGAGATATTTGAAGCATTTTCACACACTAACTCATTTCCACCACAATCCTACAATTTCAATCATCACATAGATTTAAAACTTACAAATTCAACCCGAGCATGAACATATTTTCTATTCGTCATGAGCTCGAGATACTTACCGATCCGCTGTCCATACTCAACTCGATGGAACACACCCTCCATATATATAAATGCCTTTACAGTGCTTAATATTGATTTCACACTTAGTGCCACGATTAACCGCACTTTTACATAGTACCATACCATGAGCTTCGCTTTTACGGTCTTTTTTTTTCAGCATGCACACTTAGTGCCATATATTTCAGCATGCACACTTAGTGCCATATATTTCAACCTTTATAGTGCCTATCTCGTCACCATACACGTATTGCCCGCACACATAGTGCGAAAGCAAACTTTCTACATTTCACTATTTCTTTTACATTCAACAATTATCATCACCATACACATACAATTTCATTTATACATATATAGCATTCCATTAAACACAATTGCATAGATTTTCCAATCATTTAAGCAATATCAAACATATGTGTAATGACTTACCTTGTGTTGGCAAAATGGTTCCAACTCGCTACTCGATGTTCTTTCCTTTGCCTTTGCTTGTTTCTCCTCTCGAGCTTCTTGAGCTTAGTCAATAAATAAACTAGTTTAACCGTCTTGCCAAATATTTATACATATATACATGACATCAACTATACTATCATCATTAATACATCAATTCACAAAATTTTATCTCATGAGCATATGACCCATTTTTACCCCATATGTAGAATGTATATATATATATACAATGTCAACTATAACATCTTTTAATCACCTAATTTCATCTCAAATTCCCATGACCGATCACACCTATACTTACATTCCAATATTGAATATTCAAAATCACGTTCTAAATACAATAGTCATGAACAATGCGAATCCTTGTGTGTTCAAACATGAATTATTTTACTTAAATCCGTATAAACATTCACAACTCATTATTCTTAGGAAGGGATTTATTTCATAGTACATTCCTCATCAATACTTAGATGAACAACCAAAATCCTGTGATAGCCCAAAATAGACCCTAGCCGGAATGTGGTTTGGGACCACAAAACGAGGCATAACAATAATTTAAAATTTATTTTGATGCCTATAATATGTAGTATTCATGTATGACATTTTTGATGATTGATTTAGTGTTATAATTGAATTTCACTAGAAAGGACTTGTGTGAGAAAATTTAGAATTTGAGATAGGCAAATGTGGAAGTGGCCTATTGATGCACACTAGGAAATGTTGTCCTTGCATGTCAAATTCCCCAATTTGACTATAGTGGCAACCATGGTGATGAATATGGGCAAAGAAAACATGTCTTAAACATGTTTTGCTAGTGGTGCATGTTTGAAATAATAAAATAAAAGTATGGAAAAAAAAAAAATGTTCATCTTTCACCATAGCTCTTGGCGAATGTCCTAAGGAAAGAAAAGAAAATTTTGCTCATCCATTTTCTTCTTGGCGAAAATACTAAGGAAAAAGGGAGGATTTTTGCTTCATGCTTGGTTTGGAAGAGATCTAGAAGGAGATTTGGCTAAGTTTGCATCAAGATTAAGGTATGTATGAGGTTGTGTTAGGAGTTTCATGCATGACTTGGTTGCTAACTTGATGTGCATGTTAGCCATGGCTCAAATCTTTGTTATGCCATGGAAATGGTATTTAGGCAAAGTTGTTATGGTGATAAAGCCATTGCATGCTAAGTGTGAAGCTTGATGATGATGCATGCAATGATGGATTTTCTACTCATGAGTAAGATTTTGAGTTTTCTCTTTGTTTTATCATGATTGAAGTTGAAAAGGAGCATGATTGTCATATTAAGCCATGATGCATTCTTGAGCATGATTCATGCTTCTTGCATATTGTGTTTGGATGTGGATTTGAAAATTCAGCCATGCTCATATATGCATATATATGATTGCACATTATGTTTTTTATGAACTAAGTGATGAATATATTGGTTTAAAGAAGAAGATGTGGAAGAATGCTTGAAATTTCAAGCACAATTCATTCTTTTTATGTAGATGCTATATATAGTTTGGGCCACAATGTAAAGCATTAATTAGTAAATTGCATGCTGTTTTGTGAGGTATTAAGTGCAAAATTGACCTCAACATGTACATGAATATTGACCTTGGGTAGCCTATTGAAGGCCTTAGCATTTCCTTGAGGCTCAAATAAATTGTATTGAATTGCTTGATGTAGTATAAAATGTGCATGACCATTGTGTATTCAAGCTAAAGTGGCCATATGACCATTTAAAATCCTTGTCATATTAGACCATAAGCAAGCACAATGAGGTTTTAATAAATTGAATTTGTTTGAATTAGCTCAAGAGCTAAGAGGGCCTGGTGGACAAGGGAAGGAAAAGGTGATCGAATAGCAAAACCGTTCGACAACATCCGAGTAAGTCCTCAAGTGACCTTACTTGAATTATGTGAGATGAAATATGGTTGTGTATGATTATTTATGTGTGTATGAGTATTTGAATTCCACGGGCTTAAGTCCAGATATGCTAATGATTATAATTGTGTTTGAGCCTTAATGCTTGAAAATGAAATATGTATGTCAATGATTATTGATGTATGTGTGCATGAGAATTGAATGATATCGGGCTAAGCCGAAGACAATTATGCTGGAAATTATATCGGGTTAAGACAAGGCAATTGTGCTAGTGGCTATATCGGGCTAAGCCGAAAGGCATTAAATCTGAGTTATTCTATCGGGCTGAACCGAAGGCATTTGTGCGCGTGATTATATCCGGTTATATTCGAAGAATCTTGGGCTGGAGGTGAGTGTTGGTTGCTGAAATGAATTCAATTAGTACACTCGGAAAGCCCAAAGGATAAAGTCGTTATATGCATTGGAAAGTCGACATGTTTGAGCAACATTATCAATCGACTAATGAATTTCAGTTATTGAATTGATTGATGCTTTGCGAACTTATATAATGATGAAGTATGAAGTAAGAATGTGTATTAATGAAATGATGCATTTGGCTATGTGAATGTATTGCTGTAATTAGAGTTGATTATATTCCTTGAGACTTACTAAGCATAAAAATGCTTACCCGTTGCTTTGGCTCTTAGTTTCTAGATTTGCTTTCAAAGCAATCGGATTTGGGATCGTTGAAGTCGAAGTCATCCACACTATCAAGCCTCCATTTGGTATAAATTTTTGGTTGAACTTGAGATGGCATGTATAGGACTACCCTTGTTTGTTAAATATGTTGTAATGTAAGTATATCGTATGCGAAAATGGCTCGAAAGGAAGCAGCATGAACTTAGACTAATTGCGGGTTGTATGTATATATTTTGTGTCATGATGTGGCTATGGCTTGGAAATGGGAATGTTGGTCATATGATCAGCCATTGGCATGGTTAAAATGATCATATATGAACCTATGAATGGTAAGACTAGTTGAATCATGGAGACTACCAAATAGGTAAGTCCTATCTTAAAACAGATGCTGCCAGCTGCAGTGGCATGAATGTGAAAAATCACCAAAATTCATAGGAATGGAATTAAATAGTGAATAAGCTATGTAAATGAACCTTGATGAGTCTATTTTCATATGGAAGAAACAGAAATGGTCATAGGAGTTACAGGTTAAGAGATATTAAAGCTATTGTGAGACAGGGCCAGAATGGTTTCTGGTTTCCCTGTCGCAACTTTAAAATTCACTATAAATTATCCAAAAATAATTAGGAGATATATATATGTACAGATTCCATTTTGAGTCTACTTTCATTAGAAACAAATGACACCAGCATTAAAGCCCTGTACAGAGATATTCAAGTTATACCGCGCGAAGGTCAGAGCAGTCGATCCCTGTAACATGGGTAACTTTAACTAACAAACTGTACCAATTGGCCGACCAAAAATCCTAGAATAAATCCATGGATGGATATATGAGTCTAAATTCAGGAAAAATTTACGAAACCAGTTTCCGAGTTTTGAAACTCGAGATATGATTTTAAAGCGACAGTGACGCAGTTTTCCAGCCTGACTGGAAATGTCAAATTGGTGGGCAAAACATGTGAACTTGGCAGTAACCCCTGGGTCCGACACGGCGATGGACTGGGTTTGGGGTGTTACAATCCCTCCTTTATACCCTAACCGAATGCCCTATCATCCATAAAAATTACAAATTTTAGCATGGGCTAAGTAGGAATCATTTAACATGCAAATAAACTCTATCTCCAACACTTAATCATTAGGTCTAAATACACATGAAATCTCATCTTCCTTGACCTTACCAAGAGTGCACCCACACTTTAACAGCATATTACAAAACCAAATCAACAAATTCAATGCTTACCTCCTAGTAGCCAAAGATACTTGCGAATTGACCTAGTAAATCTTCCTTCCTTTCACTTTTTTTTCAAGAACAACCAAAAGAATGAACAATGAATGAACAAAACCTTTTTTTTCTTTTCTTTCTCTCTAGCTCTGACACAATGGGGGGCATCCATGCTCATTTTTTCATTTCTTTAATGCTAGTTTTTATTTTATGGCTTCCTACACACACCACTACAAAACATGTTGGAAACATGTTTCCTTGCTTATAATCTTGTCATGGCCGGCCACTCACCTTAGGAAAGGGGTTATTTGACATGCAAGGACAACCATTTTCCCATGTATTAATAGGCCACCTTACATTTGCCTAGCACATTTCTAAATTTTCTCACATAAGTCCTATTTGATAAAATTCACTTACAATTAACAAAATCAAACATTCAATTTTCACATTCATATTCACATATTCTAGACAATAAATATTCGTTAGAACATTTGGTATTTCGGTTTAGCGGTCCGAAACCCTTCAACTAGGGTCACTTTAGGGCTGTCTCCCCACTTAGAAATTTTAGTCCCAGAAAATCTTACGATAAATAGGCTGGGTATCGCTCTTTCATAGTCCTCAAGTTCCCAAGTAGCTTCTTCCATCCGTGTTTATGCCACAACACCTTCACTAATGGGATTTTCTTGTTTCATAGCTCTTTTACTTCACGCATCAGAATGCAACGGCTCTTCTTCATAACTCAAATTAAGTGAACCTCGACCTCGGATGGAGTAATTACGTGTGTCGGTCAGACCTATATCGTCAAGCATTGAAACATGGAAAGCGTTGTGAATCTTTTCGAGCTCTGAGGGTAAAATTAATCAGTCGCTCTGGTCCTTCGTTCGAGATACTTCATCGAGACGAGATGAACCTCGGACTCAATTTGCCCTACGGCCAAATCTAAGCACCTTCTTCGGGGTGAGACTTGATACCTTGTCTCAACACGATATTCAATGTCTTTCCTTTTCAAATCCGCTACGACTTTTGGCGATCAGCGACCTTCAAACTTTCACAATTACTCGAACTTTTTGCTCGGCATCCTTAACAAATCAACCGAAGAATTTACCTTCACTAAGTTGGTCGAGAATAATGAGTGCGGCATTTACGACCGTATAAAAGCGTAAGGCGCCATCTTAATATAGCGAAAGCTATTGTTGTAGCGAATTCAATCAAAAGCAAATACCGTTCCCATGAACCACTAAACTCAAGGATGCAACATCTCAACATATCCTCAGTATTTGAATTATCCGTTCGGATTGACCATCGGTTTGGGGGTGAAAAGCGGTCTTGAAATGCAACTTAGTTAAAGCTTCTTACAACTTCTTCCAAAATGTGATAAATCTCGGATCTCTATCGACCACGATGAAATAGGCACCCATGTAGTCTCACAAAGAAGCATTACAATTGGCTGGTTGTCCATTGAAAAATCCGTGCGTCTGAGGGGACAAAGTGAGCGACTTAGTCAATCTATCTACAACAACCCAAAGCATCCTTCTTACTAGTGACAATGGCGGTCGGATACAAAGTCCATTGTGACTCGATCCCATTTCCACTCGGGTATCGTGATGGTGAAGTAATCCTGAAGGCACTTGATGTTCGCTTTCACTTGTTGACATATTAAACATCTCAAAACAAAATCGAGAGATGTCTCGTTTCATACCATGCCACCAAAACCGGCGTTTCAAATCGTTGTACATCCGTTACTCACAGGGTGGATTGCCATTCGGCTACAATGGGCTTCATTGAATTATCGAAATAAGCTCAGAATTCTTTGGAACACAGAGACGACGAACCTCAAACAATCGTCATCATCGATTTGAAACTCGATTCCTTGTTCGAGAACACCTCGGCCCGTTTGCAAGCAACTCCTCATCAACTTTCGAGCTTCGATTTGATGAGCCAACAATGGTTTGGCCTTTAATTGCTACTAACACATTGTCGGGTAGATGAACAGTGTTACATTCGTATTCGTAAATAAGCGGTGATTTCAAACAGGCATCCATAACCACATTAGCCTTTCGGGTGATAATCAATGCAGACTCATAATCTTTTATTCGAGCCATCGTCTTTGTCATGATTTAAGTCTCTTTGGGTCATCAAATATTTGAGACTTTTGTGATCCGAATACACGGCACTTCACCAAATAAGTAGTGTCGCACATCTTTAAAAGCGAATCTGATGGACCAATTCGAGATCATGGGTCGGATAATTTTTCTCATGTGGCTTTAATTGTCTCGGCGCATAGGCCACACTTCGCCTTCTTGCATCTGTAACCCAACCCAAGTAGGGATGCGTAACTATAATAACAAACTCTTTTGGATTCGGGTTGCACTAGGATTGGGCTTGATCAAATAAGTTTTGATTGATCGAAACTCTTACGACATTTCTCCGTCCATTGAACTTAACATCCTTTTGGAGTAACCGTCATTGGCGTTATCGTTGAAAACCTTTACAAATCGTCGGTAATAAGGCAAGCCCAAAAGCTCGAACCTCATTAATATTTCGGAGGCTTCAATTAAGTATGGCTGAAATTTTATTAAGGTGTTCGAATACCGTCACGAATACATGACCCAAGAAGCTACCTCCTCACCAGAACTCACTTGAACTTAGCATATATTTGCTTATCCGTAAAATTCGCAACACTATCCTCGGTGTTAGGCGTGTTGGTCTCATTTTGAATAGACCAAAATGTCATCAATGAAGACAACTACGAACCGATCCAAATATGGTCAGATCCATTCATCAAATCCATAAATATGGGCATTAGTAACCCAACCATCAAGGAACTTCGTGTACCAATTAGAAAGCGGTCTTGGGTCGTCGAATTCGTTAGGATAATGCGATCTGGATCTATTTTCTCGAGGCTCCTTGGGTTGATCGAACAAATCATCGTCTGGTGCGAATATTTGTTCTTTATTCGCTTTATTAAGGGGCGATATCGTTACGACCTCATGGTTCCATCTTTCTTTTTCACAAAAACCTTTGGCGCCCCGGAAAAACTAAAAGAAAACCTCTATCCACCAATTCTTGGGAGCTTTCAACTCCTTTAATTAGTTGGTGCCATACGATCAACTTCGTTGGTGGCCGGTACCAATTCGATGCCAAACTCTATTTCCCGACGTTGAAACGGCAATTCTTGGGAAAACATGGGTTTCACAAACCGCGCCAGTTGGTTTCTTTTCGACTCCTTGTCATCGAGCACATATGCAATGCCAACACCCTTTTCTTACATATTTCGGGCCAACATTGCGATATTTGGCAACCCTTTAAGTCCGTGACTCCCGAATTATCTGTTATTCGCACCTCAAATCGATAGTCTTGCTTTTGCAATTTACAAGCATGTGCATGGTCAAAATCCAAACCAAGAATAACTAATTCATGAGCGGCAAAAGCATCAAGTCCGCGGCAAGAACCCGAAATACTGGGGACTTTTCTTACACCTTTGTTGACAAGCGAATGAAAGGGTTTGACACCAATTACAAACTCGTGACTCAATGGCAAAGTCTTCTTGGATGCTAAGTTTCATATATAAGAATAGTAGAACCGGGGTCAATCAAAGCAATCACATTAGTATCGAAAAAGGTGAAATCGGGTGATAACGTCGGGAGGATGCCTCCTCTCGTCGGGATGGCTTTCTAGCAGTCGACCTCGGATTGAATAAGGTTAGGCTCCTCTCATTCCACCTACCTCCGGGAAATTCGAGGGCCTACCTCTAGCCATTGTTCCACTAGGTCTTCCTTGCATCTTATTCTTCTCATCTAGCTTGGAATCTCAATGGTGGTCCTTGAACGCATCCTAGCCCTATCGGACTTACCCAACATTCACCTAGGTGTCGTCTTCCACATTGGGGCATTGGGTCTCTCTGATTATTGCCCACACTACCAAAGTAGCTCGGGAGTTCGTCGACGGTGGGCTCTAATGGAAATTCCGATCGCCCTCGATTCTTGGTGTCCTCCACGAACTTCTTTAAGAGAATGGAGCTTTACTCGCCGATCTTTCGATAATCTCTTGCTTCAAATTCAGCCTTCTTCTTTTCCTTTCCCGGTTCTTCCTTGGGCCTCGTTGACTAGTGTTACAAACTCCTTTATCTCCAAAATACCCTAGACTTCAAATCTTCATTCAATCCTTCTTAAATCTTTGCACATAGAAACCTCATCAGCCACAACCCGGGGCATCGATAAGTCTTCGAACTCATGTTCGTATTGAATCTGGACATCCGGCCTTCTTGAGTTCAAGAACTCCTTACCTTGATCGATGACAGTTGGTGATGTATTTCTTTAAATTGGATTGAAAAAATCCCAATAACTCGTTCATTTGGGACTATGGAAATTAAAGTCCTCCACCAATGTAGGGGTCTCACAACAAGGATATAGCACAAGACATTCATCGGGTGTGCATGGGGTTCATCTAACCGAATGGTGTTATCGAGCGAACTTCGGCCTTTTGGCATCATCTAACTATGGCCTTTCTTTTGGGCTTCCTAATGTCTTGGTTTACTCGGCCTCACGGGAGATCGAAGGCATTAAGGGCTCTTGGGGTGGAGTATTTAAATTGGGAATGGTTGGACAAGGATTAGTTGGGCATCTTTGGGAGCCCTCATTCATCATGGTGGAAGGCTTTTTGCCCTTCATTTTGATTATTGCGGATGGGAGGCTCACGGGTGTCCTTTTGGAGGCACCTACACTTTCAACGTCATCCGGGGTCTCTCTAACGGGTTCCATCGCTAATCAAAACAAAAATTTCAAGTGAAGTCATCACAATTAAGCACTAACAATTTGGCATGTATGCTAGACTCCCCCTATGGTAGTCCTAGAACCAAACTAAACCATAGCTCGATACCAATAAAATTGTAACACCCCAAATGGGTCACCGGATTTGAACACGTGGTATTCGGGCTTACTTTTT
>NW_026440587.1:0-32500 GCF_025698485.1 Gossypium arboreum
CAACTAGTAACTAATCCCAACATTGAAGTATTGAACAAACTCATATAAGCAAAAATCTCAAATATCCTTCCATCATGTATTTCACTATAAATAAGAACAAAAATTCCAACAGTAGTGATTAATATTGGCATAATGAGGTAAGTGAATCAATAAAGTAGCCAAACTCGAAGAAAAAACCATTATTGATGGTCCAAGACCATACATATTGATAGATAGAACTTCCATTTATTGCTGAATAGACAGATCGAGCGAAGAAAAGTCATAACTATACTTAACAATAAAATATTGGGAAAAGCCCACATACGACGAAGATTTTTTTGTTGCAATCGGAAAATGTAGAGTCCCATTCCTATTAAAATAGGAATGGGAAGTGGAACAAAAGGTATGATCCATGAATATTGATCTGCATGCTCCATAAAAACTTTTTGTTATTCTTTCTTAATGTAATCGTTTCTGATTCATGGGTTCTTATCTCTTTTGATTGAAAAGGAGCAATAAAATGATTGAAAAGGAGCAATAAAAAATCGAGAAGATTACAAAGTTAACTGGAATTTTCTATTCTTAATTTTTTAATCTTTCGCAACTATTTCAAAAATATTCAAATTTCAGAGTTAGAAGTAATCAAATGATCTCGCCGAGTTACTATATTATGAAAACAAAAAAAATTCTTTTTTCATTATAGTAATATTTCTGAAAATATCAATTATTATTTATTATTACATATTACAATAATTTCTATTTACAATAAGTTAGATACATCGATCAAAATACAAAAGAATTCCCCAAAAGTATGATATAAATCACTAGAATGTCCTAGAACTTTAAAAGAAAAACGAATTATTTGAGTTTGTTTATTCGAACTTATTAACTAGATTCATTTCATCATGCGGAACTGATTGATTGTCTTCCACTACAATAAATGAACCTTTTCTTGTAGGAAAGACTATCCGATATTTTCTTTATATTTACATATAATTAAAAAGAAAAATGACTATTAATATAATAAAATATTCTTTTTTTTCAAAATTATGTATCCTTTAACAGATTAACTACGAGTCTCATTCGAATTTGGTTGAAAATGAAAATTAGGCATACCCTCTCTTCGAGCTTGACTAATTTATGGAAAAATAAAATTCAAGTTTGCATAGGTAGATAAAATGGGTTTTACACTTTTTATTTTGATGTAGTTTTCATGTATAAATGGAGATGTATAAATTATAAATGTAAGACAACAAAAAACTGGGCGTAGATAGAAAAAGAAAGACTTTTTTGTGTTTTTTGATTTCATCAATTCGATTTATATATCATAATAGATATAGATCCTATTCTATCCTATAGATTTGAATGGAGATATAAAAAGAAAAGTACCAATAAATTAAATACAAATTCTTCTTTTTTCTGGATAGTGTATGGAATATAAATAAAAAAGGGTTATATCATATTGTTTTTTGTTCTAGAATAGAAGCATTTTATGCGATTTTCCCATCTCTATTCATTTTTTTATGCAATTTGTATTGTAGTATATATATAATTATAATATAATTTATAAAATCTATAGGAATAGATAAATAATGACATCAAAAGACCGATCGTTTTGTTTTAAAATAGATGTCTTTGACATCCAACTATAGCACTGAATAACTTTTTTGAATGGCAGTTCCAAAAAACGTACTTCTACATCAAAAAGCGTATTCGAAAAATGTTTGGAAAAAGAAAGGATATTGGGCGGCCTTGAAAGCTTTTCATTAGCCAAATCTCTTTCTACAGGAATTCAAAAAGTTTTTTGTACGCCAAATAAATTTGGAGTAATCTGAATTGGTTTAACTCGAATAGGATACAAAGGTTTTACTTTTTGAATTTTTGAATATCTTTTTTTCATTTCCGGGGAGGATTCTTATTTTCCCCATCGCCCATTTGTATTTGTTATGTTAGTGTTATAATAATTTGTTATTTTATTCAATTTATAATAATAAATAATTAAATAATAGAATATAATAGAATAAGAATTTTTTTTCTATTTATACTATAGCGGATCATGGAGCACATATATATAAGAGCTTTAACTGGATTGTCGAAACTAACCCATTAAGTTTCAATTTTGTAACTTTATGAATCATTATTTCTCTGAATTACTATATCTCCTTCCCTGTTTTTCAACCCAATGGAAAACCCTTTTCTAATTTAGTGGATATACAAATAATGTATCAATTTGAAGTGATCTAAAGAAATCCTATGTTTGTATAAGAAAATGTAAGAAAATAAATCAAGACATATTTTAGAATTCGAAATACTTTTTGAAGTATGGTACAATTATGACAGGAATCGAAACGCTTTTTATATAACGTGTAGGTACAACCCAATATCTAGTTGGTTTGATAAATCCTTAAAACAAACGCAAAATGCTAACGATTAATACAAAAATTACATAAATCTTTTGAAATCGTTGGGTGTGGTGCTGAAATTGTGATCTCTAAAAATCATATTTTTTCATTCATTTATTCAGTCAATTAATAAGCATTTTTTTATAGTTTTTTATAGATTCATAAAAATCATACAAAAGAATGAGAAATGAATCATTAAAAAATGAAAATGATAAAGAACCCTTTTTTGTTTTGTTGAATTTTATCTATGAATTGAAGTTACAACTAGTTAGTTTAGTTCCAATAAAGGAGTTCTCTTTTAGGAAAACACAAACTAAAAAATCTCTATTGACGACCTAATTAAATAGAAAGGATAATTAAATAAATAAAATGATACAATAAATACTAAAGATTCCTTTTGAACCTTCAAATTGCTATTTCAACGAGTTGTTATTTATCAATAAAAAATTAAATGCTTCCTAACAAATTTGACATTTTACATTGAATTGACCCCTTCACCTTCAATCTCGACGATTGACTAAAAAATGGGTTATTATGATTTCGAGCAAGCCGCTATGGTGAAATCGGTAGACACGCTGCTCTTAGGAAGCAGTGCTAGAGCATCTCGGTTCGAGTCCGAGTGGCGGCATAGTATCTTCTAAAAGAGATAGAATAAGTCCTATAATGAAAATGAATTTCATTCTGATTTCCATTCCATAAAATCTTGAAACCAGGCTTTTTCATAATTTTTATGATTTTTTCAACTTTAGAGCATATATTAACTCATATATCTTTTTCAGTCGTTTCAATTGTAATTACAATTCATTTTTTAACCTTATTCTTATTAGTAGATGAAGTCGTAGGACTATATGATTCATCAGAAAAGGGCATGATAGTCACCTTTTTCTGTATAACAGGATTATTAGTCACTCGTTGGATTTATTCAGGACATTTCCCATTAAGTGATTTATATGAATCATTAATCTTTCTTTCATGGGGTTTCTCCCTTATTCATATGGTTTCCTATTTAAAATTTAAAAAGCGCAAAAATAATTTAAGTGCAATAACCGCACCAAGTGCTATTTTTACCCAAGGCTTTGCCACTTCGGGTCTTTTAACCAAAATGCATCAATCTGCAATATTAGCACCTGCTCTCAATCCCAGTGGTTAATGATGCACGTAAGTATGATGGTATTAGGCTATGCAGCTCTTTTATGTGGATCATTATTATCAGTAGCTCTTCTAGTCATTACATTTCGAAGGCCATAAAGATTATTGGTGAAAACAATAATTTTCATTTTCGTTTGGGAAAATCAATACATGAATGAAAGAAGCAATGTTTTACTAAACACTTATTTTCTTTCTTCTAAAATTATTACAGATATCAATTGACTCAACAATTGGATCGTTGGAGTTATCGTATTATTAGTCTCGGGTTTATCTTTTTAACCATAGGAATTCTTTCGGGAGCCGTATGGGCTAATGAGGCGTGGGGATCATATTGGAATTGGGACCCCAAGGAAACTTGGGCGTTTATTACTTGGACCGTATTCGCGATTTATTTCCATACCCGAACAAATTTGGAAGGTGTAAATTCCGCACTTGTGGCTTCTATGGGATTTCTTATAATTTGGATATGCTATTTTGGGGTCAATCTATTAGGAATAGGTTTACATAGTTATGGTTCATTTACATTAAATTAACATCTAATTGAATTGAATAAAGAGGCTAGGCCTAACAAATACTAACACAGGACGGCGTATATATTATATATAAGTATAAGAAAACTTATTGTAAGCTGTCAAGAACCTTTTGAATCGCTCCACTACTTGATTCAAAAGGTTCTAACAAAAGCCAAAGATGTCTGATTAAAATTCAATTTAATGCTTTTACCTTTTTTACTTAACTTAAACTTAAGAGAAGAAAAAAGACTTCTTTTTTTTCTTTTTCATTGTACAACGACCAATTTTAAAAACCATAGGATTTGATTTTTTTTTATTCATGAAAACTATCTATAAAAATAATTATATAGAATAGTTTCGACTTTCTCACCTGATAATGAGAGAACGAAATCCGGATAAATACCAATACCTATTACTGGTAGAAAGATAGAGATCGAAACAAATAACTCTCGTGGTCCAGAATCAAAAAAATAAGAACTTGGAGCATTAAATAGCTTGTATCCATAGAACATTTGACGTGACATAGATAATGAATAAATAGGAGTTAATATCATTCCAATTGCCATTACGAAAGTAATTAGTATTTTTGGCATTAAAAAATATTTTTGGCTGGTAATTATTCCAAAAAAGACTATCAATTCTGCAACAAAACCACTCATGCCCGGTAATGCAAGAGAAGCCATGGATAAGATACTGAACATCGTAAATATTTTGGGAATCGAAACGGCCATTCCGCCCATTTCGTCGAGATAAACAAGACGCATTCTATCATAACTCGTTCCTGCCAAGAAAAAAAGTGCAGCACCGATAAAGCCATGAGATATTATTTGTAAAATAGCTCCGTTGAGTCCCGTATCAGTTATCGAACCAATTCCTATAATTATGAAACCCATATGAGATACGGAGGAATAGGCTATTCTTTTTTTTAAATTCCGTTGACCAAGAGATGTTGAAGCTGCATAAATTATTTGCATTGTACCCACTATTATCAACCAGGGAGAAAATATGGAATGCGCATGGGGTAATAATTCCATATTGATCCGAACTAATCCATATGCTCCCATTTTTAATAAAATTCCGGCTAGAAGCATACAAGTACTGTAATGGGCCTCCCCGTGGGTATCCGGTAACCACGTATGTAAGGGTATAATCGGCGATTTGACAGCAAAAGCAATAAGAAATCCAATATAGAATATTATTTCCAGTGCGACAGGATAGGATTGATTAGCTAATGTTTCAAAATTTAATGTTGGTTCATTAGAACCGTATAAACCGAGACCCAAAACTCCTATTAATAGAAAAACGGAACCCCCTGCGGTGTACAAAATAAATTTTGTAGCCGAGTACAGACGTTTCTTTCCCCCCCACATGGATAGAAGTAGATAAACGGGAATTAATTCGAACTCCCACATGATGAAAAAAAGTAAAAGGTCTCGAGAAGAAAATGATCCTATTTGACCACTGTACATTGCTAGCATCAGGAAATGAAATAATCGCGAATCTCGAGTAACTGGCCAAGCCGCCAAAGTCGCTAAAGTGGTGATAAATCCTGTCAGTAAAATGGGCCCTATAGAAAGTCCATCTATTCCCAATCTCCAGTAAAAATCAAAAAAATTTATCCATTTATAATCTTCCGCCAGCTGGATTAATGGATCGTCCAATCGGAAATGATAACAAAATGCATAGGTTGTTAGAAGGAGTTCGAGAATGCATATACATATTGTATACCACTTAATTAGCTTATTTCCTTTATGAGGAAGAAAGAAAAGTAAAGAACCTGCAGATATTGGTAAAAATACAATTATTGTTAACCAAGGAAAATAATTCGTGGTAAAGACAAGATACACTTGGACCAGAAAAACCCGTGCTCAAAAAGGTTTTTTTTGAGCACGGGTTTTTTCAGTAAAAAAAATCAAATGGATTCAAAATGTATTCAACTAGGGTTTTCTGGACCGTATCAATAAGCTAGACCCATACTTCGAGTTGTTTCATGCCATAAATAAACTCGAACGCTCAAGAAATCCGTTGGACAAGCGGATTCACATCTCTTACAACCAACACAATCTTCTGTTCTTGGAGCGGAAGCAATTTTGTAACTTTACATCCATCCCAAGGTATCATTTCTAACACATCGGTGGGGCAGGCTCGGACACATTGAGTACACCCAATACATGTATCATAAATTTTTACTGAATGTGACATGGGATCTATAAATTTTTGAACATCATAAAATTTCAATCTAGTAAACTTGTAAATAAATATAGTTAAACACCAGATGAATCAACGATTTACCAGAAATTTTCTAATCAATTTCCTTCGGGATCAACTCATAAGAAAGGACCAAGATACTTTGATTTCTTACGTTTTCGAAAACATGATGTAGATTCCAACATATTGTACATGCTAATTCAAATTGGTGAATCTTATAATTTAATATTATTAATATTACTTATTCAACAAAGTTGATTGATTGATACGCGTTGATTTTCTGTTACGATAAATCGAGGACACAATAGCTGATCCAATAGCTGCTTCAGCGGCTGCAATAGCTATAACAAAAATTGAGAAAATATTTCCCTTTAATTGCCGACTATCAAAAAAATCAGAAAATGTTACAAAATTTATATTAACCGCATTCAGTATAAGTTCAAGACACATAAGGGCCCTAACCATATTTCGACTCGTGATCAATCCATAAATACCGATAGAAAATAAATAGGCACTCAAAACAAGTATATGTTCGAGCATCATTGACCAACTCCTTATCAATTTCGATTCATTATTAATATGAACAATAATTCAACAGATTTGATTGACTAGAGTATAACAAAAAAAAAGAATCTATTGGAAATATATCGAATCAACGAATTTCTATTTTATACACGACAATATTCAAATAGAATTCAAAGAAAATGGATGCGATAAGACAGAAAAAAAACAGAAAAAGGTTTCATTTTGATTGCTTGCTATTCCTAGTTAGAAAGATTTATTACTGACGAGCCACAGCAATTGCACCTATCAAAGCAACTAAAAGAATTATTGAAATGAATTCAAATGGAAGAAAAAAAATCGGTTGCTAAATGAATTCCAATTTGTTGACTATTACTTATCAAATCTTGTTCTATAATTTGATTTGATCTTGTAGTCCAAATAATCCCGTACCATGATGTATCTAATATAGTAGTAATTAGCGAAACAAGAATACTTGTACAAACCAACGAAGTAAGGCCATTCCCAATGGTCCACAGATTAAAATCTTTATAATATTCTGAACCATTCATGAACATCACAGCAAATAGGATTAAAACATTTATGGCTCCCACATAAATAAGGAGCTGGGCAGCAGCTACAAAATGAGAATTTGAGAGAATATAAAATAAGGATATACAAACAAGAACCAATCCCAATGAAAAGGCAGAATAAATTGGATTGGTAAGTAATACCACTCCCAGGCCTCCTAATATAAGACCCGATCCCAGAAAAACTAAAAGAAAATCGTGTATTGGTCCAGGCAAATCCATTCTGTGTAAAATAAGAGATAAATAAATCGAAATGCTTTTCATGATCTTATTGACCCGACCAGGAATTTTTTTTTATGATACGTTCCTAATTGAATAAAATCCTAATCTATTAGGCGTGAATTGCTCTAAGCACAATTATTGGATAGTTTCGTTTTTGATTCTTTTTTGTTCAAAAGAAAAGGGTATTTTGTTTTTTGAAACTATATATTTCGAAATAATTACGAATATATTAATATATTTTAATTTTCAATAAAAAGGAATCCGAAATTCTTATCAACCTGTTAATTTGTAATTGAATTTTTATTTATTGACCAAAGGCCTCATTCTTTTTTTAATTCAAACCAAACAGTCTTTTAACTTAAACCAAAACGGAACCTTAAAAGAATGAATGGGAAATTTCTCTTTACTTTAATAGAACAGGAGGTTTACTTACTGAGTTTTTCTTTGAATTGAATTCAAAATTGTTCGAATTGTATAATCGTCAATTACTGACATTGGTAAACGGCCCAAAGCAATTTGATTATAATTCAATTCGTGACGGTCGTAAGTAGAAAGTTCATATTCTTCAGTCATTGATAAACAATTTGTTGGACAATACTCAACGCAGTTACCACAAAATATACAAATTCCGAAATCAATACTGTAATTAAGCAATCGTTTTTTTCGAATATCCGTTTCAAATTTCCAATCAACAACGGGTAGATCTATAGGGCATACACGAACACATACTTCACAAGCAATGCATTTATCAAATTCAAAATGGATTCGTCCGCGGAAACGCTCTGATGTGATTAATTTTTCATAAGGATATTGAATAGTTACGGGTAAACGATTTGCGTGGGATAAGGTAATCATGAAACCTTGACCAATGTACCTTGCTGCTCGGACTGTTTGGTGGCCATAATTCATGAACCCAGTTACCATAGGGAACATATCGTGAATATCTATGAATAATTTTATGTTTGTTTCTTTCTCTTGTTTGAACCAAGTCATGAATCTCAGATTCTTTTTTTCTTTACAGTGAAAGAAGTTGGAAAGAAGTTGTTAATAATAGATTACCGAGAGAAATGGGTAAAAGAAATTTCCACCCGAGATTTAATAATTGGTCCATTCTTAACCTAGGTAAAGTCCATCGTGTTGCGATAGAAATAAACAAAAACAAATAAGTTTTAGCTAATGTAATAAAGATACCAATTGTCGTTCCAATGATTCCATTTATTTTATTTATTTCAAATAGCTCAGGGGCGAATACGTACGGAATGGAAATATTCCAACCCCCCAAGTAAAGAACTGTTACAAATAACGAAGAAAGTAATAGATTTAGATAGGAAGCAACGTAAAATAAACCAAATTTGATACCTGAATATTCGGTTTGATACCCTGCTACTAATTCTTCCTCCGCTTCTGGTAAATCAAAAGGTAATCTCTCGCATTCCGCTAGAGAAGAAATTAGAAAAACGATAAACCCTATTGGCTGACATACAAATTCCATCCCCAAAACCATATTTTGATTGCGCCTCAACTATATCAACTGTACTTGAACTGTTAGATAATTATAGTCGATGATAACATCACTGTTTACATCGCTAGTCCAAAACCGTACATGAGATTTTCACCTCATACGGCTCCTCGTGGGTCACAAATAAATTTTAGGACCGAATCAGTATTATTTATCTTCGTATGGTTGTAGAATAGATAGAGAAAAAATAGATTGGAAGGTCCAAAATTATACCAATGGAATTCCGTCTGCTATATTCTGAAGAATAAAAAAAAAGTGCTTCTGAATTGATCTCGCCCATTCATAATTTCAATTTTTATTTGTTGAGTAATAACTTAAGCCTTCAATAAAATACTTCTTGTAGAATATCAATAGATATTTCAACCCATTGTTTTCTATTACGAAAAAAATGAAACATTCCATTAGCTCATAAATCATGACACGGATTAGATCTCTCTATATCTATGAAAGAAAGAATAAAAAAAAAGATTTCTTTTTTATTCTTTATTGTTTCTTTTTCGTTCCTATTCTGCTTTCGGATCTGATAAAACCACGAATGGGGCTTAAACTAAAAAATAGTAAAGGATTATTTCGTTCCTGATAGTCATTACTTTAATCGGCAGATAGGAGGATACTCTGGACCGGAATCATGGGGAGTACTGCCTAGTCATTTCTACGAATTTAAAGCCCCAATTAGTATTCTTTTTATGTTATCCAGAAGTCTCTTTTTATATAATTTACATAATCTCCATTACCAATCCTTTATGTATTTTGGTGTTCCTAACCATCCACTCGTTTTTTGTTCAATCCCCCGTTTGTTTAGCAATACATGTATGGGAATCCATACAAAGGATAGCGAAAACTCTATACGGTTGATCTTTTGAGCCCGCTTCAAGCTAGATTGACTAATCAACCCGTCTTGGGGTAAAGACTTCTTCCGCTTACGTTTTCTTCCACTTAACTTTTGTACATAGGAAATGAGATTCTATTTTTTTGTTTAATTTACTGCGAATTTATAAGCTGCTTTCTTTCACTCATATATAACTATCTAATTTAGTTTATCAACTCAACTTATTTTCTAGAACGAAAGGAATAGGTAAAATAAAAGTTTCTAGTTCAACGAATCGCACGTAGAGATATTGATAAAACACATAGAGTTAATGGTATTTCATAACTAATCGATTGAGCAGCAGCTCGCAGACCACCTAAAAAGGAATATTTATTATTTGATCCGTATCCTGACATAAGAAGTCCAGGAGCAATACTTGAAATGGCAATCCATAAAAATACCGATATTGAGATCGGCTAAAATAAAGCGAGAGCTAAAGGAATTACTGAAAAACTTAGTAAAATTGATATGACTGCTATAGCCGGTCAATACTAAATAAACGAGTATTGCCTCTAGATGGAAGAATATTTTCTTTGAAAAGCAGTTTTGTTCCATCTGCTAGCGCTTGAAGAATGCCCAAAGGACCGGCATATTCAGGCCCAATACGTTGTTGTATTCCTGCAGATATTTCTCTTTCTAACCATACAATTACTAGTACACCTATTGTGATTCCCAATACAAGAGTCAAAATAGGGACCAACATCCATATGATCCCATAGACCTCTTTTAAAGATTCCAATGTGTAAAAGGAATTGATATCTTCTACTTCTGTCGTATAAATTATCATTTCAACGATCCACTTCTCCCATAATGATATCTATGCTACCTAGTATCGTCATAATATCAGCCAATTTCATTCTTTTAACTAACTGAGGAAGAATTTGCAAATTGATAAAAACCGGCGGGCGAATTTTCCATCTCCAGGAAAACCGCTTTGATCCCCTATCAGAAAAATTCCTAATTCTCCTTTGGGGCTTCCATTCTCGCATAAAGTTCTTGTCTCGGTAATTCAAATGTGGGAGAAGGTTTTTTACTAATGAATCGATATTCAAAATCATTCCATTCTGGATCCCTTTCTCGATCAAAGCATCGGATTTCTAAATTCTCATAAGGACCACAGGAATTCCTTCAGGGCCTGTTGAATTATTTTTATAGATTCCGTCATTTCACTGATTCGGACTAAATAACGAGCTAATGAATCTCCTTCTTTTTGCCACTGGATTTCCCAATCAAATTCGTCGTAACACTCATAATGATCAACTTTCCGAAGATCCCATTTGATTCCAGATGCTCGTAGCATTGGGCCGGATAAACCCCAATTTATTGCTTCTTCTCCACCAATAACGCCTATCCCTTCAACTCGTTCTAAAAAAATAGGATTTCGCGTAATAAGTTTTTGATATTCAACAATTCCTGTTAAAAAATAATCACAGAAATCCAAACATTTATCTAGCCAGCCGTAAGGTAGATCGGCCGCCACTCCTCCGATACGAAAATAATTATGCATCATTCTCATACCGGTGGCAGCTTGAATAGATCATATACTAATTCTCTTTCTCTGAAAATATAGAAAAAGGGGGTCTGTGCACCAATATCTGCCATAAAAGGTCCAAGCCATAATAGATGAGAAGCTATACGACTCAACTCCAACATAATTACTCTGATATAGCTGGCCCTTTTAGGGACTTGAATATTCCCTAACTGTTCTGGTCCATTTACGGTTATTGCTTCCGTGAACATAGTAGCTAAATAATCCCAACGCGTTACATAAGGCAAATATTGTATAATTGTTCGGTTTTCCGCAATTTTTCCATTCCTCTGTGTAAATAACCTAATATTGGTTCTGATCAACAACATCTTCACCATCTAGAAGTAACGATGAGGACGAAGAACACCATGCATTGATGGGTGGTGAGGCCCCATATTGACTATCATAAGGTCTTTTCTGGTAGCTGATAGATTCATAAGTTTTTCCTCGATTCATTCTTACATGAATTGTTGAAAACGAAAACAAGTACATCAAATGAAAATCTAATAAATCGACTAATTCAAAATTTGCAAATTAACGATTTTTGATTCCCGAATATCAACTCACCAATTAATTCTTTATAACGTATTTTATTTGTCTTTGATAAATAAGATAGCTTGATCGTTGACGTTTTCCTAGAATTTTACGTAGACCTCTCTGAGATAAATAGTCTTTTTTGTGCAATTCCAAATGTGAAGTAAGTCTTCGTATCTTATTGGTGAAACTAACTATTTGAAATTCAGCAGACCCCCTGTTTTCTTCTTTTTTTTCTTGAAAAATAACTGAGATGAATGAATTTTTTACCATAAAACCAAAAAATTTCCCCCTTTTTTTGAATGTGAATTTTACTGATCAGTAATAATAATACCAGTCATTTTGATATACACGATGATTTTAAGTTCGTTATGAACTTTATCATTTTTTTTTTCAAATAAAATTAATCAATCCAGGTTTCGATTTGATTCGTATAGGGATACAAAAAGTGAGAGATTTCTACAAAAGAAAAATTTTAGAGTTCAAATAAGAGATTTTGTTGATTCATTTGTCGATCTAATTGATATGTATGTCATTAAATTAGTATCGTGTATCAGAATAAAATGTAAGACAATCCTTGTGACCATCTATTTGTTTTCATATACCCGTCACGATACATACATAATATAGGGGAAAATGTACCATTAAAATGTACCATTAACGAATTTTCAGACGCGGATACATACGGATCCTTATCATACTGAAACGACTGCCGTTATTAGTATTAAACCAATATCGATTCATACAAGCTAAATCTTCTAATCGATAATTGGGCCAAAGAAAGAACTTTAATTTAATTAGTTTCTTTTTATCACTATCAAGATGTTTGTTTTTAGTCAAAACTTGACCACAGTTTTTACATTATTTAAAATACTGCATTTCTATGCATACCATTTTTATCCTGGAATTGAAAAAATTCGAATTCGCCAATTCTCGCCGGTGGTTAGGGGATAAAATATTTTCAGGAACAAACAAATCATAATGATTTTTGTCTTTATTTTCAGTCATCTTTTGATGTCTTGCAATAAATTCATAAAAATGATTTTTATCAATATAGTTTTTTTCTTGGTATCTTTGATTAATTTGGTGTTTATTTTTAGAACCAACAAAATACTTATAGTTTGATATAGAATAAATTGTCCATCATTTTTACCGACAGACGAACTGGATCGATAATCAATATTCCTTTTTCATTAATTCTCTAAGAGTTAAATCCTTCTGAATCATCAAAATATCCAGATTCATCTCTCCCCGTTGAATAGAGGATATAACAATTTCGTTTGGATTTATCGAGTCTAAGCAGGAGGCAATATACTTGATATTATTGATTATTCTTTGATTTGAAAGAATCATCCCATCTCAATTGAAAACGCAAATACCTTTTTAGGAAGAAATCAAGCTCTGCTTCCGTGTTGCTCTTGTATTGCTTTTCTTTCTACGTTTTTTGTCTGATTTATCATAATCTTCTTCAACATCTTTTCTTGGTTTGAGAGAACTGGTTTAAATTTCCTTGTTTTTTGTGCATCTGATACAAGACCCCTTCACCTATGGGTTCTTTTCTTCTTGATTTCGATTCTCTAATCCAATAATTTGTTTTCGTTTGGTGCTATAAGGGAGTCCCTTTTTATTTTTCAAATAATATTTTTTATTAATGTTCCTATTTCCATTAAAATTGAAAAGTAATTTTATTGGTATGATCCATGGTTTAACCTTATATGCATTATATAGCAGCACAAATTCTGGGAAGAACCAAAGTTCTAGATTCGGTATAGGATGACTTAGTATTTCTTCATTCAGTCCCATCCAATCAAAATGGCTTCCTTTTATTGGATGGGTTGCTCTTTGATCTTGATAAATTGTGAAATAAAAAGGTCCATTTTATCAATTATTTGATTACCCTTAACCACAGTCTTAATATTTTCTTACTCTTGGTAACTGGTATCGACCCAGGACTCAATATCGACCTTATTTCTAAGACAAAAATCAAGAATTCTCCAATTAAAAAACTCTGTGCGAAAATTTCCCATAGCATCTAGGATATCGCCTTCTCCTAGATAATTATGGATGGGGATATCCTCAGTGTATCAAAAAAAAATTTTTGTTTTATCCATGTTGTAATGATGAGAATCTCTTCCCTCTTATTTACTTGGAATGGTGATCCATAAGTATATTATGGGTCCCCTCTTATCTTGATAATTAATAGATTTATATGATAAAATCATATCCATAGTGTTTTTAAAATTAGATTTTTATATTTTTGTTCTTGATTCAGTTTATATTCTTGGAGTTAGTAATGAGTTCGCTTGAAAATCATTTTTTTTTTTTTAATGAATTAATCTTTCTTTTCATCTGAATCCCATTTTTCATAAATATTTATTTTGAGCCAGATAGTGTTGATTGACTCTATTTCGCCATTGTCCTGGTCCTAATTTTAGCCATCTATTCTAGACTAAATCGTATTGATAACGACTCCTCAACCAGTTTTTTCATTCATTCATTCCAGAATGCCAAACAATTTTCTGTCTTAACCCATAATGATGTCTTAATCTGGAATGAGATACTCCTGCTCTTCAAAATAATCTTTTTATTTCATTTTTAAGAAAAGAGATGTTCCATGACATTGAAGGGATAGGTTTGAATTTATAAAACTAATAACTTGCCTGTGTGATAATTTGTAAAATACATATGCTTGTGAGGAGGGAGGATAAGTCACAAAAGCTTTTTCATTTTTATTTCTAATACTAATATTAGAAAGTGAAGAGAGTGGGGAGTTTTTTATAGTTGAAAATAAAACTAGAGTTGTATTTTTTTAGTTTGTTTTTATTTAATTCTTTTCCTTTTGATTTGATTCATTATTGTGAATGAAGTTCTCAATCATTTTTTGTTGATTCAAGAAAAAGTTGGGTATTGGTTCTTGGAATATTAAATGATATATAAAGAATATCCAGGTATATCTTTTCAATGAAAAAATTTATAAAGTATAGAATTCCCGGATTAATCGAATATTCTTCTTTTTACTATTTGCCAAAATTTTTTGATGATTCTAATATTTTATCCTGATAACTTATTTTGTTAGAACTATTATTTATTTTTTGAGTTAGAAATTCGTTTTTCTTGTCTTTTATAATTAGAATTTTTGTATTTGATTTTGATTGTGTTTGTTCTTTTTAGTCAGATCTTTTATTTTTTTTCCGGTTAATGAATAATTTGTCCACGCCATAGATTGAATTTGAAGGATTTTTGATTTGTAAATCATCTTATTACTTGATTATCGAATCCTTTTAGTTTCGCCCAATTCATATGGTTCTCTCAACCCAAAATGGAATTGGATTTATTTTGAAAGTTCTTTTATTATTCCTTAGAAATAGGATGCTTTGGGTGATACATTTTTTGTTTCTTTTGAAGCTTTTCGAAACAATTTAGTTTTTTCTTTTAAAATTGTTAAGCTATAAAACATTTCGTTTTCCATTTTTTATTTTTTTAGTTCTTTAAAATAGGCTCAAAAAACGAACGCCGTTTTTCGAGGAGAGCCGAAAGGTAGTTCAGTTTCCATTCCCCAAACTGTTAAAAAGCAAAATCATTCTTTTTTTCTTTTTTCATTGGATCTTTATGAGAGGTTGTAGTTTAAATCTCTGTACGAGTTTCAGGCAAAAGGAAATAGGATCTTTATCTGAATACCGTCTGTTAACCAGTTTTGGAAATTCTGTTGGATAATTGAACACCATTATAAGTGCATTTAACATGCATTTCTCGATTCAATCCGTTAAATCCTCAGACCACTCAGGAAATTGAAATAATAACATACGGGCAATGTTTTAACTATTATCAGTGAAGGTAATATAATATATTTTCTAAAATTGATTGGGTTATTAACACGGGGCCCTTATTACTTGAGCAAGTAAAAGACTATCCCAAGCTTCTGCTATTTCTATCCTCATTTTCTCTTCTCTTTTGTATTTTTCTCTTTTGGCCTCGTCTTTTTCTCGATCTTTTTTCTGTATAATCAGAAATTTTGATTCTTTTTTTTACATATCCAATTTCGAGATATTCGTTTCAGCGGTCCAGAAATATCAAAAGAAAAAAAGTGGTTTGTCTACTCTGTCCAAAAAGAATGTACATTTGCTTGAAACAGCTCCCAAGTAATTGTTTTACGCCTTTGGGCGCATGGAACCCTTTATTATGTCGCGCCGAAAATCCGATTGTTGCGAATAGCGTATCAAAGCCACTTCGTCTGTTTGATCAGGATCATTAGCATCCTTGGTATTAGTATAAGTATCGGCGTTTGCCTGGTTATTAGTAAAAATCACGACGCTTGGATTTTCTTGAACGAATTTCATGCTCTGCTGTTACATTTTCCTCGTTTTCTCCCTCCTGTTGTTCTAAATCGTCGATTAATTTGTATGACCATCGAGGAACTTTTTACTTATTTCTTTTATTCAATAGATTTTTTCTAATTGTTTGATTGTTGGGATTAGTTATAACTATATTGAATAAAAATTTCAAAATTTTGACTCGATCCTCGGAATCGATATTTCCTGTTCATCTTCTGTCAATGTCAATAAAGAGAGTTCTTTTCTGTTGCTAATGATTTTATATTGAGTGTATCTAGTGTCTGTTCAAGGTCGTGATAATCAGTAGTAAGTAGAGCATGAATCTTATTTATCCAAAATGGATCCGTGTTTTTTTTATAAGTTTGATTTATGCTTAAGGGAACCCATTTTTGATTCTTCCGCGGTAGGGTCCATGCAAGAAAGGATCATATAGTTTAGGCAAGTATTCTCGTTTAGTTTCATTATTAGAGAATCGAGTCCTTTTTCAAAATGCCCAGATCAAAAGATTCCTTATCTAAAGATTCGACTCTTTTATAAACTCCTTACTCAAATTTCTTCTTTTTAGTTCATTGATAAAACTCAATCAGTATACAATTCATCAGAAAACCATTTTTCTGGTGTGAAAAATATATTTTTTTTATCATTTCCCAAAAGTTGCTAAACTGGGTGGATACGTAAAGATATTTTTCTTTTCCATCACTGACATGTATAAAAAAAATTGTGACATTTCATTTTTATAGCATTTTCAACCGTCATTTTTATATATCGCAAAGGTCGATTCCATCGTTTAGAATCAAAAGAAGTGTCACAAGGGTTTTTCAATCCATAATAAATATTTATCTTCTTTTTTTTAATATTTCTAACTTCGAACTTTCTTGATTCCCATCCAGATAAGAAGTTTCATAAACCAGTCTATTTTTATAGTATGTCTCTTTAAAACGAAAGTGGAATTCGCCCTTTATTTTTTTTTCTTTCCAGTCACTCGTAGCTTTTCTGTTTCGTCGATTTTGCTCGGATCCACCTCTTCCTCCGAAAAAAGGGAAGAAGAAGTATTTTCTTCGGTCCCCTGTTTCTGGTTAGCCCTCCCCTCGAAATAGTTTCTATTTCTATGTTTCTTTCTTCCTCACTTTCCCCCACTTCTTCCGGTTCGGAAATTCCTTTCAGTTTCTTAGTTAGAATGGGTGACGGTATTCTGCCTAAATAGTAAACACAGGTAATAAATAACAGAATACTAAAGATTCGAGCCATAGAATTTCTAAATTCTGATACAAGATACTTATTAGATCGAATAAGTACATAATATAATAAAATATTCTTTTTTTTTTCAAAATTATGTATCCTTTAACAGATTAACTACGAGTCTCATTCGAATTTGGTTGAAAATGAAAATTAGGCATACCCTCTCTTCGAGCTTGACCAATTTATGGAAAAAATAAAATTCAAGTTTGCATAGGTAGATAAAATGGGTTTTACACTTTTTATTTTGATGTAGTTTTCATGTATAAATGGAGATGTATAAATTATAAATGTAAGACAACAAAAACTGGGCGTAGATAGAAAAAAGACTTTTTTGTGTTTTTTGATTTCATCAATTCGATTTATATATCATAATAGATATAGATCCTATTCTATCCTATAGATTTGAATGGAGATATAAAAAAAGGTACCAATAAATTAAATACAAATTCTTCTTTTTTTCTGGATAGTGTATGGAATATAAATAAAAAAGGTTATATCATATTGTTTTTTGTTCTAGAATAGAAGCATTTTATGCGATTTTCCCATCTCTATTCATTTTTATGCAATTTGTATTGTAGTATATATATAATTATAATATAATTTATAAAATCTATAGGAATAGATAAATAATGACATCAAAAGACCGATCGTTTTGTTTTAAAATAGATGTCTTTGACATCCAACTATAACACTGAATAACTTTTTTGAATGGCAGTTCAAAAAACGTACTTCTACATCAAAAAGCGTATTCGAAAAATGTTTGGAAAAAGAAAGGATATTGGGCGGCCTTGAAAGCTTTTCATTAGCCAAATCTCTTTCTACAGGAATTCAAAAGTTTTTTTACATAAATAAATTGGAGTAATCTGAATTGGTTTAACTCGAATAGGATACAAAGGTTTTACTTTTTGAATTTTGAATATCTTTTTTCATTTCCGGGGAGGATTCTTATTTTCCCCATCGCCCATTTGTATTTGTTATGTTAGTGTTATAATAATTTGTTATTTTTATTCAATTTATAATAATAAATAATTAAATAATAGAATATAATAGAATAAAATTTTTTTCTATTTATACTATAGCGGATCATGGCACATATATATAAAAGCTTTAACTGGATTGTCGAAACTAACCCATTAAGTTTCAATTTTGTAACTTTATGAATCATTATTTCTCTGAATTACTATATCTCCTTCCCTATTTTCAACCCAATGGAGAAACCCCTTTTCTAATTTAGTGGATATACAAATAATGTATCAATTTGAAGTGATCTAAAGAAATCCTATGTTTGTATAAGAAAATGTAAGAAAATAAATCAAGACATATTTTTAGAATTCGAAATACTTTTTTGAAGTATGGTACAATTATGACAGAATCAAAACGCTTTTTATATAACGTAAAGGTACAACCCAATATCTAGTTGGTTTGATCCTTAAAACAAACGCAAATGCTAACGATTAATACAAAATTACATAAATCTTTTGAAATCGTTGGGTGTGGTGCTGAAATTGTGATCTCTAAAAATCATATTTTTCATTCATTTATTCAGTCAATTAATAAGCATTTTTATAGTTTTTATAGATTCATAAAAATCATACAAAGAATGAGAAATGAATCATTAAAAAATGAAAATGATAAAGAACCCTTTTTGTTTTTGTTGAATTTTATCTATGAATTGAAATTACAACTAGTTAGTTTAGTTCCAATAAAGGAGTTCTCTTTTAGGAAAACACAAACTAAAAATCTCTATTGACGACCTAATTAAATAGAAAGGATAATTAAATAAATGAAGTGATACAATAAATACTAAAGATTCCTTTTGAACCTTCAAATTGCTATTTCAACGAGTTGTTGTTTATCAATAAAAAATTAAATGCTTCCTAACAAATTTGACATTTTACATTGAATTGGCCCTTCACGCTTCAATCTCGACGATTGACTAAAAAATGGGTTATTATGATTTCGAAACATGCCGCTATGGTGAAATCGGTAGACACGCTGCTCTTAGGAAGCAGTGTAAGAGCATCTCGGTTCGAGTCCGAGTGGCGGCATAGTATCTTCTAAAGAGAGATAGAATAAGTCCTATAATGAAAATGAATTTCATTCCTGATTTCCATTCCATAAAATCTTGAAACCCAGGCTTTTTCATAATTTTTATGATTTTTCAACTTTAGAGCATATAATATTACTCATATATCTTTTTCAGTCGTTTCAATTGTAATTACAATTCATTTTTAACCATATTCTTATTAGTAGATGAAGTCATGGGACTATATGATTCATCAGAAAAGGGCATGATAGTCACCTTTTTCTGTATAACAGGATTATTAGTCACTCGTTGGATTTATTCAGGACATTTCCCATTAAGTGATTTATATGAATCATTAATCTTTCTTTCATGGGGTTTCTCCCTTATTCATATGGTTTCCTATTTAAAATTTAAAAAGCGCAAAAATAATTTAAGTGCAATAACCGCACCAGTGCTATTTTTACCAAAACTTTGCCACTTGGGTCTTTAACCAAATGCATCAATCTGCAATATTAGCACCTGCTCTCCAATCCCAGTGGTTAATGATGCACGTAAGTATGATGGTATTAGGCTATGCAGCTCTTTTATGGGATCATTATTATCAGTAGCTCTTCTAGTCATTACATTTCGAAAAGGCCATAAAAGATTATTGGTGAAAACAATAATTTTCATTTTCGTTTGGGAAAATCCAATACATGAATGAAGAAGCAATGTTTACTAAACACTTATTTTCTTTCTTCTAAAAAATTATTACAGATATCAATTGACTCAACAATTGGATCGTTGGAGTTATCGTATTATTAGTCTCGGGTTTATCTTTTTAACCATAAGAATTCTTTCAGGGAGCCATGTGGGCTAATGAGGCGTGGGGATCATATTGGAATTGGGACCTAAAGGAAACTTGGGCGTTATTACTTGGACCGTATTCATGATTTATTTCCATACCCGAACAAATTTGGAAGGTGTAAATTCCGCACTTGTGGAAAGCCTATGGGATTTCTTATAATTTGGATATGCTATTTTGGGGTCAATCTATTAGGAATAGGTTTACATAGTTATGGTTCATTTACATTAAATTAACATCTAATTGAATTGAATAAAGAGGCTAGGCCTAACAAATACTAACACAGGACAGCATATATATTATATATAAGTACAAGAAAACTTATTAGTGTAGCTGTCAAGAACCTTTTGAATCGCTCCACTACTTGATTCAAAAGGTTCTAACAAAAGCTCAAAGATGTCTGATTAAAATTCAATTTTAATGCTTTTACTTTTTTACTTAACTTAAACTTAAGAGAAGAAAAGAAACTTCTTTTTTCTTTTCACATTGTACAACGACCAATTTAAAAACCATAGGATTTGATTTTTTATTCATGAAAACTATCTATAAAAATAATTATATAGAATAGTTTCGACTTTCTCACCTGATAATGAGAGAACAAAATCCGGATAAATACCAATACCTATTACTGGTAGAAAGATAGAGATCGAGAACAAATAACTCTCGTGGTCCAGAATCAAAAAATAAGAACTTGGAGCATTAAATAACATGTATCCATAGAACATTTGACGTGACATAGATAATGAATAAATAGGAGTTAATATCATTTCAATTGCCATTACGAAAGTAATTAGTATTTTGGCATTAAAAAATATTTTGGCTATTAATTATTCAAAAAAGACTATCAATTCTGCAACAAAACCACTCATGCCCAGTAATGCAAGAGAAGCCATGGATAAGATACTGAACATCGTAAATATTTTGGGAATCGAAACGGCCATTCCGCCCATTTCGTCGAGGATAAACAAGACGCATTCTATCATAACTCATTCCTGCCAAGAAAAAAGTTACAGCACCGATAAAAGCCATGAGATATTATTTGTAAAATAGCTCCGTTGAGTCCCGTATCAGTTATCGAACCAATTCCTATAATTATAAAACCCATATGAGATACGGAGGAATAGGCTATTCTTTTTAAATTCCGTTGACCAAGAGATGTTGAAGCTGCATAAATTATTTGCATTGTACCCACTATTATCAACCAGGGAGAAAATATGGAATGCGCATGGGGTAATAATTCCATATTGATCCGAACTAATCCATATGCTCCCATTTTTAATAAAATTCCGGCTAGAAGCATACAAAGTACTGTAATGGGGCCTCCCCGTGGGTATCCGGTAACCACGTATGTAAGGTATAATCGGCGATTTGACAGCAAAAGCAATAAGAAATCAATATAGAATATTATTTCCAGTGCGACAGGATAGGATTGATTAGCTAATGTTTCAAAATTTAATGTTGGTTCATTAGAACCGTATAAACCGAGACCCAAAACTCCTATTAATAGAAAAACGGAACCCCCTGCGGTGTACAAAATAAATTTTGTAGCCGAGTACAGACGTTTCTTTCCCCCCCACATGGATAGAAGTAGATAAACGGGAATTAATTCGAACTCCCACATGATGAAAAAAAGTAAAAGGTCTCGAGAAGAAAATGATCCTATTTGACCACTGTACATTGCTAGCATCAGGAAATGAAATAATCGCGAATCTCGAGTAACTGGCCAAAGCCAAAAGTCGCTAAAGTGGTGATAAATCCTGTCAGTAAAATGGGCCCTATAGAAAGTCCATCTATTCCCAATCTCAGTAAAATCAAAAAATTTATCCATTTATAATCTTCCGCCAGCTGGATTAATGGATCGTCAATCGGAAATGATAACAAAATGCATAGGTTGTTAGAAGGGTTCGAGAATGCATATACATATTGTATACCACTTAATTAGCTTATTTCCTTTATGAGGAAGAAAGAAAAGTAAAGAACCTGCAGATATTGGTAAAAATACAATTATTGTTAACCAAGGAAAATAATTCGTGGTAAAGACAAGATACACTTGGACCAGAAAACCCGTGCTCAAAAGGTTTTTGAGCACAGGTTTTCAATAAAAAATCAAATGGATTCAAAATGTATTCAACTAGGGTTTTCTGGACCGTATCAATAAGCTAGACCCATACTTCGAGTTGTTTCATGCCATAAATAAACTCGAACGCTCAAAAATCCGTTGGACAAGCGGATTCACATCTCTTACAACCAACACAATCTTCTGTTCTTGGAGCGGAAGCAATTTTGCAACTTTACATCCATCCCAAGGTATCATTTCTAACACATCGGTGGGGCAGGCTCGGACACATTGAGTACACCCAATACATGTATCATAAATTTTTACTGAATGTGACATGGGATCTATAAATTTTTGAACATCATAAAATTTCAATCTAGTAAACTTGTAAATAAATATAGTTAAACACCAGATGAATCAACGATTTACCAGAAATTTTCTAATCAATTTCCTTGGGATCAACTCATAAGAAAGGACCAAGATACTTTGATTTCTTACGTTTTCGAAAACATGATGTAGATTCCAACATATTGTACATGCTAATTCAAATTGGTGAATCTTATAATTTAATATTATTAATATTACTTATTCAACAAAGTTGATTGATTGATACGCGTTGATTTTCTGTTACGATAAATCGAGGACACAATAGCTGATCCAATAGCTGCTTCAGCGGCTGCAATAGCTATAACAAAAATTGAGAAAATATTTCCCTTTAATTGCCGACTATCAAAAAAATCAGAAAATGTTACAAAATTTATATTAACCGCATTCAGTATAAGTTCAAGACATAAGGGCCTAACCATATTTCGACTCGTGATCAATCCATAAATACCGATAGAAAATAAATAGGCACTCAAAACAAGTATATGTTCGAGCATCATTGACCAACTCCTTATCAATTTCGATTCATTATTAATATGAACAATAATTCAACAGATTTGATTGACTAGAGTATAACAAAAAAAAAGAATCTATTGGAAATATATCGAATCAACGAATTTCTATTTTATACACGAGCAATATTCAAATAGAATTCAAAGAAAATGGATGCGATAAGACAGAAAAAACAGAAAAAGGTTTCATTTTGATTGCTTGCTATTCCTAGTTAGAAAGATTTATTACTGACGAGCCACAGCAATTGCACCTATCAAAGCAACTAAAATTATTGAAATGAATTCAAATGGAAGAAAAAAATCGGTTGCTAAATGAATTCCAATTTGTTGACTATTACTTATCAAATCTTGTTCTATAATTTGATTTGATCTTGTAGTCCAAATAATCCCGTACCATGATGTATCTAATATAGTAGTAATTAGCGAAACAAGAATACTTGTACAAACCAACGAAGTAGCCATTCCCAATGGTCCACAGATTAAAATCTTTATAATATTCTAGACCATTCATTGAACATCACAGCAAATAGGATTAAAACATTTATAGCTCCCACATAAATAAGGAGCTGGGCAGCAGCTACAAAATAGAATTTGAGAATATAAAATAAGGATATACAAACAAGAACCAATCCCAATGAAAAGGCAGAATAAATTGGATTGGTAAGTAATACCCTCCAGGCCTCTAATATAAGACCGATCCCAGAAAAACTAAAAGAAAATCGTGTATTGGTCCAGGCAAATCCATTCTGTAAAATAGAGATAAATAAATCAAATGCTTTTCTGATCTTATTTGACCAGAATTTTTTTATGATACGTTTCTAATTGAATAAAATCCTAATCTATTAGGCGTAGTTACTCTAAGCACAATTATTGGATAGTTTCGTTTTGATTCTTTTTGTTCAAAAGAAAAGATTATTTTGTTTTTGAAACTATATATTTCGAAATAATTTTGAATATAATAATATATTTTCATTTTCAATAAAAAGGAATCCGAAATTCTTATCAACCTGTTAATTTGTAATTGAATTTTTATTTATTGACCAAAGGCCTCATTCTTTTTTAATTCAAACCAAACAGTCTTTTAACTTAAGCCAAAACAAGACCTTAAAAGAATGAATGGGAAATTTCTCTTTACTTTAATAGAACAGGAGGTTTACTTACTGAGTTTTTTCTTTGAATTGAATTCAAAATTGTTTCGAAATTGTATAATCGTCAATTACAGACATTGGTAAACGGCCCAAAAGCAATTTGATTATAATTCAATTCGTGACGGTCGTAAGTAGAAAGTTCATATTCTTCAGTCATTGATAAACAATTTGTTGGACAATACTCAACGCCAGTTACCACAAAATATACAAATTCCGAAATCAATACTGTAATTAAGCAATCGTTTTTCGAATATCCGTTTCAAATTTCCAATCAACAACAGGTAGATCTATAGGGCATACACGAACACATACTTCACAAGCAATGCATTTATCAAATTCAAAATGGATTCGTCCATGGAAACGCTCTGATGTGATTAATTTTTCATAAGGATATTGAATAGTTACGGGTAAACGATTTGCGTGGGATAAGGTAATCATGAAACCTTGACCAATGTACCTTGCTGCTCGGACTGTTTGGTGGCCATAATTCATGAACCCAGTTACCGCCCAGGAACATATCGTGAATATCTATGAATAATTTTATGTTTGTTTCTTTCTCTTGTTTGAACCAAGTCATGAATCTCAGATTCTTTTTCTTTACAGTGAAAGAAGTTGGAAGAAGTTGTTAATAATAGATTACCGAGAGAAATGGGTAAAGAAATTTCCACCCGAGATTTAATAATTGGTCCATTCTTAACCTAGGTAAAGTCCATCGTGTTGCGATAGAAATAAACAAAACAAATAAGTTTTAGCTAATGTAATAAAGATACCAATTGTCGTTCAATGATTCCATTTATTTTATTTATTTCAAATAGCTCAGGGGCGAATACGTACGGAATGAAATATTCCAACCCCAAGTAAAGAACTGTTACAAATAACGAAAAGTAATAGATTTAGATAGGAAGCAACGTAAAATAAACCAAATTTGATACCTGAATATTCGGTTTGATACCCTGCTACTAATTCTTCCTCCGCTTCTGGTAAATCAAAGGTAATCTCTCTCGCATTCCGCTAGAGAGAAATTAGAAAACGATAAACCCTATTGGCTGACATACAAATTCCATCCCCAAAACCATATTTTGATTGCGCCTCAACTATATCAACTGTACTTGAACTGTTAGATAATTATAGTCGATGATAACATCACTGTTTACATCGCTAGTCCAAAACCGTACATGAGATTTTCACCTCATACGGCTCCTCGTGGGTCACAAATAAATTTTAGGACCGAATCAGTATTATTTATCTTCGTATGGTTGTAGAATAGATAGAGAAAAAATAGATTGGAAGGTCCAAAATTATACCAATGGAATTCCGTCTGCTATATTCTGAAGAATAAAAAAAAAGTGCTTCTGAATTGATCTCGCCCATTCATAATTTCAATTTTTATTTGTTGAGTAATAACTTAAGCCTTCAATAAAATACTTCTTGTAGAATATCAATAGATATTTCAACCCATTGTTTTCTATTACGAAAAAAATGAAACATTCCATTAGCTCATAAATCATGACACGGATTAGATCTCTCTATATCTATGAAAGAAAGAATAAAAAAAAAGATTTCTTTTTTATTCTTTATTGTTTCTTTTTCGTTCCTATTCTGCTTTCGGATCTGATAAAACCACGAATGGGGCTTAAACTAAAAAATAGTAAAGGATTATTTCGTTCCTGATAGTCATTACTTTAATCGGCAGATAGGAGGATACTCTGGACCGGAATCATGGGGAGTACTGCCTAGTCATTTCTACGAATTTAAAGCCCCAATTAGTATTCTTTTTATGTTATCCAGAAGTCTCTTTTTATATAATTTACATAATCTCCATTACCAATCCTTTATGTATTTTGGTGTTCCTAACCATCCACTCGTTTTTTGTTCAATCCCCCGTTTGTTTAGCAATACATGTATGGGAATCCATACAAGGATAGCAAAAACTCTATACAGTTGATCTTTTGAGCCCTTCAAGCTAGATTGACTAATCAACCCGTCTTGGGGTAAAGACTTCTTCCGCTTACGTTTTCTTCCACTTAACTTTTGTACATAGGAAATGAGATTCTATTTTTTTGTTTAATTTACTGCGAATTTATAAGCTGCTTTCTTTCACTCATATATAACTATCTAATTTAGTTTATCAACTCAACTTATTTTCTAGAACGAAAGGAATAGGTAAAATAAAAGTTTCTAGTTCAACGAATCGCACGTAGAGATATTGATAAAACACATAGAGTTAATGGTATTTCATAACTAATCGATTGAGCAGCAGCTCGCAGACCACCTAAAAAGGAATATTTATTATTTGATCCGTATCCTGACATAAGAAGTCCAACGGGAGCAATACTTGAAATGGCAATCCATAAAAAAATACCGATATTGAGATCGGCTAAAATAAGGCGAGAGCTAAAAGGAATTACTGAAAAACTTAGTAAAATTGATATGACTGCTATAGCCGGTCAATACTAAATAAACAGTATTGCCTCTAGATGGAAGAATATTTTCTTTGAAAAGCAGTTTTGTTCCATCTGCTAGCGCTTGAAGAATGCCCAAAGGACCGGCATATTCAGGCCCAATACGTTGTTGTATTCCTGCAGATATTTCTCTTTCTAACCATACAATTACTAGTACACCTATTGTGATTCCCAATACAAGAGTCAAAATAGGGACCAACATCCATATGATCCCATAGACCTCTTTAAAGATTCCAATGTGTAAAAGGAATTGATATCTTCTACTTCTGTCGTATAAATTATCATTTCAACGATCCACTTCTCCCATAATGATATCTATGCTACCTAGTATCGTCATAATATCAGCCAATTTCATTCTTTTAACTAACTGAGGAAGAATTTGCAAATTGATAAAACCCGGCGGGCGAATTTTCCATCTCCAAGGAAAACCGCTTTGATCCCCTATCAGAAAAATTCCTAATTCTCCCTTTGGGGCTTCCATTCTCGCATAAAGTTCTTGTCTCGGTAATTCAAATGTGGGAGAAGGTTTTTTACTAATGAATCGATATTCAAAATCATTCCATTCTGGATCCTTTCTCGATCAAAGCATCAGTTTCTAAATTCTCATAGGGACCACCCGGAATTCCTTCCAGGGCCTGTTGAATTATTTTTATAGATTCCGTCATTTCACTGATTCGGACTAAATAACGAGCTAATGAATCTCCTTCTTTTTGCCACTGGATTTCCCAATCAAATTCGTCGTAACACTCACCAATGATCAACTTTCCGAAGATCCCATTTGATTCCAGATGCTCGTAGCATTGGGCCGGATAAACCCCAATTTATTGCTTCTTCTCCACCAATAACGCCTATCCCTTCAACTCGTTCTAAAAAAATAGGATTTCGCGTAATAAGTTTTTGATATTCAACAATTCCTGTTAAAAAATAATCACAGAAATCCAAACATTTATCTAGCCAGCCGTAAGGTAGATCGGCCGCCACTCCTCCGATACGAAAATAATTATGCATCATTCTCATACCGGTGGCAGCTTCGAATAGATCATATACTAATTCTCTTTCTCTGAAAATATAGAAAAGGGGTCTGTGCCAATATCTGCCATAAAGGTCCAAGCCATAATAGATGAGAAGCTATACGACTCAACTCAACATAATTACTCTGATATAGCTGGCCCTTTTAGGGACTTGAATATTCCCCAACTGTTCTGGTCCATTTACGGTTATTGCTTCCGTGAACATAGTGGCTAAATAATCCCAACGCGTTACATAAGGCAAATATTGTATAATTGTTCGGTTTTCCGCAATTTTTTCCATTCCTCTGTGTAAATAACCTAATATTGGTTCACATCAACAACATCTTCACCATCTAGAGTAACGATGAGACGAAGAACACCATGCATTGATGGGTGGTGAGGCCCCATATTGACTATCATAAGGTCTTTTCTGTAGCTGATAGATTCATAAGTTTTCCTCGATTCATTCTTACATGAATTGTTGAAAACGAAAACAAGTACATCAAAATGAAAATCTAATAAATCGACTAATTCAAAATTTGCAAATTAACGATTTTTTGATTCCCGAATATCCAACTCACCAATTAATTCTTTATAACGTATTTTATTTGTCTTTGATAAATAAGATAGCAGTCGTTGACGTTTTCCTAGAATTTTACGTAGACCTCTCTGAGATAAATAGTCTTTTTTGTGCAATTCCAAATGTGAAGTAAGTCTTCGTATCTTATTGGTGAAACTAACTATTTGAAATTCAGCAGACCCCCTGTTTTCTTCTTTTTTTTCTTGAAAAATAACTGAGATGAATGAATTTTTTACCATAAAACCAAAAAATTTCCCCCTTTTTTTGAATGTGAATTTTACTGATCAGTAATAATAATACCAGTCATTTTGATATACACGATGATTTTAAGTTCGTTATGAACTTTATCATTTTTCAAATAAAATTAATCAATCCGGGTTTCGATTTGATTCGTATAGGGATACAAAAGAGTAGAGATTTCTACAAAAGAGAAAATTTTAGAGTTCAAATAAGAGGATTTTGTTGATTCATTTGTCGATCTAATTGATATGTATGTCATTAAATTAGTATCGTGTATCAGAATAAAATGTAAGACAATCCTTGTGACCATCTATTTGTTTTCATATACCCGTCACGATACATACATAATATAGGGGAAAATGTACCATTAAAATGTACCATTAACGAATTTTCAGACGCGGATACATACGGATCCTTATCATACTGAAACGACTGCCGTTATTAGTATTAAACCAATATCGATTCATACAAGCTAAATCTTCTAATCGATAATTGGGCCAAAGAAAGAACTTTAATTTAATTAGTTTCTTTTTATCACTATCAAGATGTTTGTTTTTAGTCAAAACTTGACCACAGTTTTTTACATTATTTAAAAATACTGCATTTCTATGCATACCATTTTTATCCCTGGAATTGAAAGAAATTCGAATTCGCAATTCTCGCCGGTGGTTAGGGGATAAAATATTTTCAGGAACAAACAAATCATAATGATTTTTGTCTTTATTTTCAGTCATCTTTTGATGTCTTGCAATAAATTCATAAAAATGATTTTTATCAATATAGTTTTTTTCTTGGTATCTTTGATTAATTTGGTGTTTATTTTTATGAACCAACAAAATACTTATAGTTTGATATAGAATAAATTGTCCATCATTTTTTACCGACAGACGAACTGGATCGATAATCAATATTCCTTTTTTCATTAATTCTCTAAGAGTTAAATCCTTCTGAATCATCAAAATATCCAGATTCATCTCTCCCCGTTGAATAGAGGATATAACAATTTCGTTTGGATTTATCAGTCTAAGCAGGAGGCAATATACTTTGATATTATTGATTATTCTTTGATTTAAAGAATCATCCCATCTCAATTGAAAACGCAAATACCTTTTTAGGAAGAAATCAAGCTCTGCTTCCGTGTTGCTCTTGTATTGCTTTTTCTTTCTACGTTTTTTGTCTGATTTATCATAATCTTCTTCAACATCTTTTCTTGGTTTGAGAGAACGGATTTAAAATTTCCTTGTTTTTGTGCATCTGATACAAGACCCCCTTCACCTATGGGTTCTTTTTCTTCTTGATTTCGATTCTCTAATCCAATAATTTGTTTTTCGTTTGGTGCTATAAGGGAGTCCCTTTTTTTATTTTCAATAATATTTTATTAATGTTCCTATTTCCATTAAAATTGAAAAGTAATTTTATTGGTATGATCCATGGTTTAACCTTATATGCATTATATAGCAGCACAAATTCTAGGAAGAACCAAAGTTCTAGATTCGGTATAGGATGACTTAGTATTTCTTCATTCAGTCCCATCCAATCAAAATGGCTTCCTTTTTTATTGGATGGGTTGCTTTCTTGATCTTGATAAATTGTGAAATAAAAAAGGTCCATTTTATCAATTATTTGATAATTCTTAACCACAGTCTTAATATTTTTCTTACTCTTGGTACTGGTATCGACCCAGGACTCAATATCGACCTTATTTCTAAGACAAAAATCAAGAATTCTCCAATTAAAAAACTTTCTGTGCGAAAAATTCCCCATAGCATCTAGGATATCGCCTTCTCCTAGATAATTATGGATGGGGATATCCCTCAGTGTATCAAAAAAATTTTGTTTATCCATGTTGTAATGATAAGAACTCTCTTCCCTCTTATTTACTTGGAATGGTGATCCATAAGCATACGGGTCCCTCTTATCTTGATAATTAATAGATTTATATGATAAAAAATCATATCCATAGTGTTTTTTAAAATTAGATTTTTTATATTTTTGTTCTTGATTCAGTTTATATTCTTGAGTTAGTAATGAGTTCGCTTGAAAATCATTTTTTTTTTTCGTAATGAATTAATCTTTCTTTTTCATCTGAATCCCATTTTGTTAAATGTTTATTTTGAGCCAGATAGTGTTGATTGACTCTATTTCGCCATTGTCCTGGTCCTAATTTTAGCCATCTATTCTGAACTAAATCGTATTGATAACGACTCCTTAACCAGTTTTCCATTCATTCATTCAGAATGCCAAACAATTTTCTGTCTTAACCCATAATGATGTCTTAATCTGGAATGAGATACTCCCCGTTCTTCAAAATAATCTTTTATTTCATTTTAAGAAAAAGATGTTCCATGATATTGAAGGATAGGTTTGAATTTATAAAACTAATAACTTGGGTTTGTGATAATTTGTAAAATACATATGCTTGTGAGAGGGAGGATAAGTCACAAAAGCTTTTCATTTTATTTCTAATACTAATATTAGAAAGTGAAGAAAGTGAGAGTTTTATAGTTGAAATAAAATGAGTTGTATTTTTAGTTGTTTTATTAATTCTTTCTTGATTTGCTTCATTATTGTGAATGAAGTTCTCAATCATTTTTTGTTGATTCAAGAAAAAAGTTGGGTATTGGTTCTTGGAATATTAATGATATATAGAAGAATATCCATATATCTTTTCAATGAAAAATTTATAAAAAATAGAATTTCGGATTAATCGAATATTTCTTCTTTTTACTATTTGCCAAAATTTTTGATGATTCTAATATTTTATCCTGATAACTTATTTTGTTAGAACTACTATTTATTTCTTGAGTTAGAAATTCGTTTTCTTGTCTTTTATAATTAGAATTTTTGTATTTGATTTTTTTGATTGTGTTTGTTCTCTTAGTCAGATCTTTTATTTTTTTCGGTTAATGAATAATTTGTCCACGCCATAGATTGAATTTGAAGGATGATTTGTGAATCATCTTATTACTGATTATCGAATCCTTTTTAGTTTCGCCCAATTCATATGGTTCTCTCAACCCAAAAAATGGAATTGGATTTATTTTTGAAAGTTCTTTTATTATTCCTTTTAGAAATAGAATGCTTTGAGTGATACATTTTTTTGTTTCTTTTGAAGCTTTTCGAAACAATTTAGTTTTTTCTTTTAAAATTGTTAAAGCTATAAAACATTTCGTTTTCCATTTTTTTATTTTTTTTTTTAGTTCTTTAAAAATAGGCTCAAAAAACGAACGCCGTTTTCGAGGAGAGCCGAAAGGTAGTTCAGTTTCCATTCCCCAAACTGTTAAAAAGCAAAAATCATTCTTTTGACCTTTCTTTTTTTTCATTGGATCTTTATGAGAGGGTTGTAGTTTAAATCTGTGCCAAGGTTTCAGGCAAAAAGGAAATAGGATCTTTATCTGAATACCGTCTGTTAACCAGTTTTTTGGAAATTCTGTTTCGGATAATTGAACACCATTATAAGTGCATTTAACAACCATTTCTCGATTCAATCGTTAAATCCTCAGACCACTCCAGGAAATTGAAATAATAACATACGGGCAATGTTTTTAGCTTATTATCAGTGAAGGTAATATAATATATTTTCTAAAATTGATTGGGTTATTAACTTGGAGCCCCCTTATTACTTGAGCAAGTAAAAGACTATCCCAAGCTTCTGC